>NW_026068125.1:2441910-2508196 GCF_014885135.2 Alexandromys fortis
TTTCTTTAGGTTGGGAAAGTTTTCTTCTATAATTTTATTAAATATATTTTCTGGGCCGTTGAGTTGCACCTCTTCTCCTTCTTCTACTCCAATTATTCTTAGGTTTGGTCTTTTTATTGTGTCCCATATTTCCTGAATGTTTTGTGATGAGAATTTGTTGGTTTTGCTGTTTTCTTTGATCAGTGTGTTTATTTTCTCTATGGTATCTTCAGTATCTGATATTCTTTCTTCTATCTCTTGTATTCTGTTGGTAGTACTTGTCTCTGTAGTTCCTGTTCGTTTACCCAGATTTTCCATCTCCAACCTTCCCTCGGTTTGTGTTTTCTTCATTACTTCCATTTCATTCTTCAAGTCTTGAACCACTTCCCTTACCTGTTTGATTGCTTTTTCATGTTTCTCTTGGTTTTCTTGGGTATCTTTGAGCGATTTATTCATTTCCTCTACCTTTTTGTTTGTAATCTCTAATTGTTTATGGCAGTTTTTCACCTTCTGTTTAAGGTCTTCTATTATTTTCATATAATTCACTTTTGAGTCGATTTCTTCTAATTCTTCTGGAGTAGGGTGTACAATTCTTCTTATTTCGGGATCCCTTGATTCTGGTGATGTCATGTTGCCTTTCATGTTGTTGGAGGAAGTCTTGCATTGGCGCCTTCCCATCTCCTCTTTCAAATGTAGCCAGGAGAGGCCTGGTGTCTTGGTCCAGTCTTTGCTGTGAATGAGTCTCTTGGTGTATCTCTTCAGTGTAGAAGCAGGGACTGTCCCGTTGAGTTGGAACTCCTCAGCACCAAAACATGGAGTACCGTCCAGATGGAACTCCTCAGCACTGCTCTGGGTGGGTTGTGGATGCAAGCCCAAAGTCTCTCCTGGTGCCCAGAACGGATCTCCTTGCTGCTTGGGTGGCTTGTAAACAAAGGGCCTACCTTGCTTGCTGCAGGCAGGCTATTGTGGCAAAGGAGCTACCACCCTCCCGTTTGCCCTGCCTATTCGGATTTGGTCCTAGAGCCCGAACAGGCTGAGCTGGGAGATGTTATGTGGTCAAAGAGGGAGGGAGTCAGACGGAAGGGGGAGGGTTGTCGCAAAGTATTTTTGGGGATGTATTCACAACAACCTTTCAGGGACTCTTGGTGCAACAAAAATTCAATCTGGAAAGATTCCATAGGTTCTCATCCTCTGTGGAAACAAAAGAAGAACCTCTTTTCCAAAGCAACATATTCTTAGACACAAATTCTGAAGTCAAGATACCTGTATAATATACATGCTGGTTTAGCTTAGAAGTCCATACAATGAAATGTCTCTCTGTATTTAGCTCCTTCACAGTCAAAAAATCAAGGAAGACACAATAATATATGTAATCCAAACTCTCTCTGTATATCCCATCTTCACATGACTTTTCTCTTACTCCTTTGAATATATGACTGTCTGTATTCTGTCTTTTTAAATACTTTGTTTTTTAAACAATTTACTTCTTTTATAACTCTCTATATGCTTTTTTCTTCTCTCTCCCAAGCCAACATACATTTATCCAACACTGTGACCCATTTGAGTTCTTTTATTGCATTATCCATAATTCTTTACTGTCTTGAAGAACTTTTAAGATGGTAAGCAGCTTGGTTGCAGCCGCTCTGAATGCTGACTCCACTTTTCTCCACTTGTAAAATGGTGGAGGTGCCATTACTGTCAGCTCTGGGAACTCCAGGAACTGGCAGCACTTGGTACTTTAACTCTGAGAATGAGCATGCAGCACATAAACCTTTTTTTTATTTGAGCAATAGCTGAACCTCTCATGCATAGCACTGCACAGCCTGAAAATATCTCTGTTTATGGTGGCAAAAAATCTGCCATATTCTCCTGCCTGTGCACACCTAGTTGACCTGATCCTCTTGACTGCCCAGTTGGGGAGCTCTAAGCCTTGGACATAGTCTCAACTATGTTCTTCCTGACCCTGAGTGGGCACACAAACACCCAGGCCCACAAATCTCATTCAAATGCTCCATAGTCGGAGTTTGTGCTGGCAGCAAGGCCCAGGAAGCCATGTTTTAAAACTGCATGCTTCTTTTTCTGCTATAGCTGAATCAGGAAAACTTCTCTTAAAGGAGCATGCCTCTGCTTTGCTTCTAACAAACCAAAAAAATGCTGCTATACCAAACCATGCTTAACTCTGCTCTTTTGTGTCTATGATTATTTTTAAGCTTTCTCGGGTTTTTATGTGGATTTAGTTACCTACATTTGGGTGCCAATCTGTTGGAGGAAGGCTGCTTTTTCATTTCTGGCTCCCCAGCTAGCTTAGACCCAAAATAATCCCACAGAAACTATATTAATTAAATCACTGATTCACCCTTTAGTTTTAGCTTCTTACTGGCTAACTCTTATATTAATTTAACTCATTTCTATTAATCTGTATATCACCATGTAGCTGTGGCTTACTAGTTAAAATTCCAAACATCTGTCTCCAGTGGCTCCATGTCTTCTTTCTTTCTCTGTTGCCTTTCTCCCAGCATTCACTTTAGCTTCCTCTGCCTAGCTCTTGTTCTCCTATAGCTCTGCTATAGTCCCAAAGCAGTTTCTTTATTAACCAATGATATTCACAGAATACAGAGGGAAATCCCACATTACTCATGCCCTCTTATTCCTGTTTCACTGTAGGTTGTAACCTAAAAGCATCTACGTACAACAATGTGAATGAACTACTGTGACTTTTTTCAATAAAATCTCATCAAAGCATGGTCACAGACAGTAAACAGTTGGAAAGCTGGAGTTCAACACAATGGCAACATAACTTAAGCATCCTGTTTCCTCACTGTTAGGTCTCAAATCTACAAATGACTAAAGTAAATAAAATGCAAGAGAACAAAACACTATTTATTTTCAGACTGCTTCTCTAGAAATTTGTTCTTCATAGTCTAGAAGGAAACAAAACACCCTGCAGCACTTCCCTGTGAGTTAAATTCTTCCCAGACTCAACATGAAAATGCCTCTTGATTTATCTTTTTAGAACATGATCCCAAAAATCTTTCAAGAAACAAAGGACTTTTTAGCCTATACCCATATATCATACCTCACAGCTCCTCTCGTAACTCGTCATCATCTCTATCTCTGTTTCACTACTAGAATTGCCTATTTTACCAGTCTCAGGAACCCTTTCACTCTAGTCATCTTGACAGGTCTTGTCAATCCTTTTCAGAGATGAAATAAGCAAAATGTAGCAGAAATGTGCAATGGGAAATGGGATGGTTAATTCTGATTCGTCAGTTTGTCGGGATCTAGTGTACCTAGGGAATGAGTATCTGAGAATGGCTGTGAGGGATTATTTAGGTTCTAGATTAAGTTATTTGTTGTGGGAGACCCGCACACTCTAGGCCACAGCAGTCCACAAGTTGGGCTTCCATACTGAATGAAAAAGAAAAAGCTGAATATTGATTATCTCTCTCTTCTTCTTGACTGCAGACTGCACATGTAATATAGCCAGCTGCCTTCTGCTCCTGCTGTTATGACCTACATACCATGATGGATGATATCATCAAACCATAAGCCAAAATAAGAAACTCCTTCCTAAGGTTGCTTTTGTTAATGAGTTTTATCACAGTAACAAAAAAAATAACTAACACAGAAGATTACACTGTGTTATAAATAATGAAATTCTAATATATGCTTTATCACAATTCAATCTTATGTATAATATACTGAATAGAGTGTGTGTACTGCCCAAGGAGGGCAGAAGAGGGCAGATGAGCACATCAAATCCCCTGGAACTAGAGTCATATAAGACAGTTTTGAAGTGCCACATGGATGCTGCAAATCGAACCCAGGACTTCTGCAAGAACAGTCTGTGCTCTTAACTATTGAGGTATCTCCCCCTCCCCTATTAATAGCATTCTTAATGATGAATATTGTATTAGTATGCTGATATAATCTAAGACAGAGCTGTTTGCAGACAATTTAAAGTATATGTAAAAATTAAGCTACATATCTGTAGCTGAACTTCCAACATGATAGACTTTTTTTAGCCTGTTAATGAATGAAATATGTTAATGAAAGAAAGACAGAGGGAGTAAGGAAGAGAAGGAGGGAGGCAGGGAAGGAGGAATGAAGGAAGTGAACAAGGAAAAAAAGGAAGAAGTACATAGCCATTGGCATGCAAATTTCTGGTTCTGAAAAATGCTGGAACTTGGTACATAAGCCTAGGATGTGTTGCAACTATGATTTCAAAAAGAAAAGGCATATTTTAGAGTTGTTCACCTAATGTAGGCTTAAAATCTGTAATGTGCAGCTGCTCTGCTTAACAAAAGAAGAAGATACTTAAAATCTGGATACTCTAAAATCCCTGAACTCATACATTCAATTTTTAATACTGGCAATCTAGAATTCTAACATTTAAAGGGTGTGTAAGTTATGAGTCAAGAAGTTTTAAAGTAAATCTTCTTTGCAGATTTGTTTTGTTAGAAACTTTAATACTATATGAATAAAAAGATTGCCTTCTTTGCTTCTATTCCATAAATTATGCAGCATTTAAATTTTTATAGTAATATGAGGTACATTGTATACATCCACAGCTATCTAAATGGGATAATTTTTAAATTGTGGTCACTGGAACACATTTATATTCATCTTAGTTTTCCAGAATACTAATAAATGCATAGTATTCTCATTGATGACACATATTCCATAAAACTTTGTCATTCTGCATTATTTAAGACTGAATTAATGAACACTTGCAAAGTTTTGCCACAGTTGAAACACCAATTCCAATCAAGCAGGACTGAAATAGAATTAGCTCTTTCTGAATACACACCCAAACACACACACACACACACACACACACATGCACACACACACACACAAACAATACAGACACACACAAATAAAAGACATTTACACATAACCTCAATCACTTATAATATTGAGGAAACAGAATGCATGGCAGAAATGCCAACTCCAGGTAGGATTTAAATCTAAGATTACCCCCACTTTGTTTTAGATTCTGTTATGAAACTTTTTTCCTTTCAGAATTTTCCTTACATAAGAAAGTTCTGAACACTGTAATATGAAACTGGCTTATATTATACAATGCTGGAAGATAGGTCTGCATTCAGAGATAAATTTCTTGCTGGTCTGAATTGGTAGATTGAAGGGATTTAGCATGAACCCAAGCTTTCATCCTAATACTTTCTCATGCAGATCATTTAGGAAAAACTGGTCCATATTATGAGAGCATCAGATTTGAGATTTTAAAAGGTGCACTGACTCATCAGAACTTAACAAAAGCAGAATGAAAAAGAAGATGTAAAATTTCTGTCTCCAAATTTATCTATTCGACTACATAATAGATGCTTCTTTTGAATAATAAATTCAAGAGAGAATAAAAGACAATTGAAAGCCATGGTCGTTACTGTCTACATTAGTATTATTTGAGTAGGTCATGGTTCTCATCAATAAACCTCTGAGATTCATGGAAACTCTCCTTTGGAAGATAGTAGCAAATAACCATTGTTAATTGGAAAAACTTTAAGAGAGCACAAAAACAGTTTTACAGTTAAAGACATTGAAATGCTTTCATCAAAATCCTCTTTTATGTCTTTTATGTCTTAGTTTCATTTCTCATTGTTGTGACAAACTGTCTGACAAAAGCAACTGAAGAAAAGAAATATCACAGTTTGAGAACAAAATCCAGCATGGTCAAGGAGGTAGGAGGGAAGGTTGTTGTGAATCCATAAGAAGCAGGAAATGTCATTGTTGTGGCTTACCTCACCTCTTTCAACAGATAGAGCTGTCCATATTTAGGATATTTCTTCCTATCTCAAGTCACCCATATGTGGAAATTATATCAATGTTTATTCTCTTGAGTAGTTTTACATCTACTCACATTGACAACCAGCATTAACCATTAAAAAATTTTAGGGCAACTTTCCATGGTCTCACACAAGCATGGACTACCAAGTCCTCATTAAAAGACTTTGAAGAATCTTATTAAATATGTAAAGAATTACCTGCTCTGAGATGTCACCACAATTGACAAAGTAGCATTGATATTACAGAAAACACCAACTAGCATTGAGTCTTTAGTAAGTTATTTTGATGTCATATTGAAGGAGACAAAAACTGGCTTGAACTAAATTAGAAATAAGCATGAGTGAGTGTATCTCATATTGAATTTGAGTTGCAGGAGTGATTTGTCTTTCAACATTGTCCCAGTATTAATACTTTCATGGTAAAATTGCTAATCCCCTACTCCAAATAAAATTCTAAAATCTGGAGAATCAGTGTTCTACATATGTTACCAAGAGCTTTTAAAATCCATGCACCACATTCACTATTTGTGATGCTAAGACGTGTCATTACTTACCATGTGCTCTCTAGTCTCTGTGATAGGAACAAGGTTGAGAGCACAGAGAGCAACCACAGATCTTTAGCTGACATCATGCCCCGGCTCTTCAGCTTTACCTACCTACTTTGTAGATCAGTGCTAACATTTTCTAGATAAATGTTTAAGTGATTGTACTACATAGGTATGTCCACACATGCAACACATTTTAAAGTGATGTCTAGCCTTTAGAAAACATAAGCACATTCTTTTTTTTCTATAGCTTTCTATTACACTGAATATGGTTTTTCCAAGATTTATCTCTTGTGAAAGCTACTCACTTTTATTCCTATCTGTTATTTTTGTGGTGTTTTTTTTTTAATATACTGGGTGAAAGGGGGAGACATTTTTGTTAAGTTTGAAGACAGAAATTGTTAATGATAAAGGACAACCTGCTCCCTCATCCACACCTTCATTGCTCATTTCTGCTGAAAAGGGAGGGCACCTAGGCAAGATCATAGCAGGGAAGATGGAGGGAAAGGATCTTTACTGCTCTGTGGTCACAGTGATGGGCATGGGCTGTAAATTGAGAGTTCTCTTTCCACTGTCTGGTTTTCATGGTTTCTATAGAGAAGTCAGGTGTAAGTCTGATAAGTTTACCTTTATATGTTACTTGACCTTTCTTTTGCAGCTCTTAATATTCTTTCTTTATTCTGTATGTTTTGTGTTTTGATTATCATAAGGCAAGGGGAGGTTTGTTTGTTTGTTTCATAAGGTTACATTTAAAGTCAATTTCTTCTACTTTTTCTGGGTTAGGATGTTCAAGTTTTTCTGCTGTGAGTTTGCTGGAATCTGGTGTTACCATGTTGCATTTCAGGTCTTGGATAGATGTGCTGCAGACATTAAGAGACCATGGATGCCAGCCCAGACTACTATAACCAGCAAAGCTTTCTTTCAATGCTGATGAAGAAAACAAGATATTCCACTACAAAAACAGATTTAAACAATACAGATTCACAAACTCAGCCTTACAGAAAGTACTAGAAGGAAAACCTCAACCCAAGGGAGTCAACAACACCCACAATAGCACAGACATCTAATAACCCTGCACCAACACAACTCAAAGACAGGAAACACACAAACACTACTCCCAAAACAATGACCAGAGTTAACAACCGCTGGTCATTAATATCACTTAATATCAATGGAATCAATTCACCTATAAAAAGGCACAGGTTAAGAGAATGGATACAAAAATAGGACCCGACATTCTGTTGTTTACAAGAAACACACCTCAACCTCAAAAACAGACACTATCTCAGAGTAAAGAGTTGGGAAAAGGTTTTCCAATTAAACAGACCTTAGAAACAAGCAGGTGTGGCTATCCTAATATCTAGCAAAAATGATTTCACACTAAAATTAATCAGAAGAGAGTGAAAAGGACACTTTGTACTCATAACACGGGCAATTCATCAAGATGAAGTCTCAATCCTGAATATCTATGCCCCTCATATAAAAGCACCCATATATGTAAAAGAAACATTACTAGAACTCAAATCAAACACCAAACCACACACACTAATAGTAGGAGATTTGAACACTCTTCTCTCACCAATGGACAGGTCAACCAGACAGAAACTTAACAGAGATTTAAGAGAACTAACAGATGTAATGAATCAAATGGATTTAACACACATCTATAGAACATTCAACCCAAACAGGAATGAATATACTTTCTTCTCAGCACCTCATGGAACCTTGAAAACTAATCACGTACTCAGTAACAAAGCAAACATTCACAGATACAAAGAAGGAGTAACCACCTGTGTCTTATTGAATCACCATGGAGTAAGTGTTAAAATTTAACAATAATACCAACTGCAGAAAGCCTACAAATTCATGGAAACTGAATAGTCAACTACAGAACAACCCCTGGATCTAAGAAGAAACAAAGAAAGAAACTAAAGTCTTCCTTGAATTCAACAAAAATGAAGGCACAAAATACCCAAACCTATGTGACATCATGAAAGCAGTGCTAAGAGGAAAGTTCATAGCACTAAGTGCTCAAATAAAGAAAGTGGAGAAAGCTCACATTAGAGACGTAAGAGCACACCTGAAATCTCTAGGAAAAAAAAAAAGAAGCAGACTTACCCAGGAGGAGTAGAAGACTGGAAATAATTAAACTGAGGGCTGAAATCAACAAATTAGAAACAAAGAAAACAATCCAAAGAATCAGTGAAAGAAAGAGCAGGTTCTTTGAGAATATCAACAAGATGGACAAACCCCTATACAAACTAAGCAAATGGTAGAGAAAAAACACTCAAATTAACAAGATCAGAAATAAAATGGGGGACATAACAACAGACACTGAGGAAATTCAAAGAATCATTAGGTCTTACTACAAAAGTCTCTATGAGACAAAATTGGAAAATGTAAAAGAAATGGACATTCTTTTAAATATTATTTACTTATATTTTATGTATGAGTTCTCTGACTGTATAGCTATATACCAGAAGAGGGCATCAGGTCCTATTATAGATGGTTGTGAGTCAACATGTAGGTGCTGGGAACTGAACTCAGGACCTCCAGAAGAAGAGTCAATGCTCTTAACCACTGAGCAATCTCAAAACCACACAAAGACTCAACCAAAAAAGAGAATTACAGATCAATCTCACTCATAAACATCGATGCAAAAATTCTCAATAAAATACTGGCAAATGGAATCGAAGAACACATCAAAAAATCATCCATTATGATCAAGTAGGCGCCATTCCAGAGATGCAGTGCTGGTTCAACATACAAACATCTATCAATGTAATTTACCATATAAATAAACTGAAAGAAAAAGACCATATGATCATTTCACTGGATGCTGAAAAATCATTTGACAGTATTCAATACCCCTTTATGAAAAAAAGTCTTAGAGAGATTAGTGATACAAGGATTATATCTAAATATAATAAATAAAAGCAATATACAGCAAGCCAACAGCTAACATAAAATGAAATGGAGAGAAACTCAAAGCATTTACACTGAAATCAGGAACAAGACAAGGCTGTCCACTTTCTCCCTACCTCTTCAACATAGTGCTTGAAGTTCTAGCAACAGCAATATGACAACATGAGGAGATCAAGGGGATTCAAATTGGAAAGGAAGAAGTCAAACTTTCGCTACCTGCAGATGATATAATAGTGTACATTAGTGACTCCAAAAACTCTACCAAAGAACTCCTACAGCTGATAAATAACCTTCAGTGATGTGGCAGGATATAAGATTAACTCAAAAATATCAGTGGCCCTACTATACACAAAGGATAAAGAAGCAGAGAGGGAAATCAGAGAAATATCAACTTTCACGATAGCCACAAATAACTTAAAGTATCTTGGGGTAACACTAACCAAGAAAGTGAAAGACCTATTTGACAAGAACTTTAAGCCTTTGAAGAAAGAAATTGATAAAGATGCCAGAAAATGGAAGGATCTCCCATGTTTTTGCATAGGAAGCAGCAACAGGGTAGGCAATTCTACCAAAGGCAATCTATAGATTCATTGCAATCCCCATCAAAATCCCAACAAAATTCTTCACAGACCTTGAGAGAACAATGATCAACTTTATATGGAAAAATTAAAAAAAATCACAAGATAGCCAAAACAATCCTATACAATAAAGGAAGTTCTGGAGGCATTACCATCCCTGACATCAAACTGTATTACAGAACCACAGTAATAAAAACAGCTTGGTATTGGCATAGAAACAGAGATGTTCATCAATGGAATTGAATTAATACCCAGATATTAATCTACAAACCTACAAACACCTGATTTTTGACAAAGAAGCCAAAATTATATAATGGAAGAAAGAAAGCATCTTTAACAAATGGTGCTGGCATAGCTGGATGTCAAAATGTAGAAGAATGAAAATAGATGCATATCTATCACCATGCAACAAACTCAAGTCCAAATAGATTAAAGACCTCAATACAAATCCGACCACACTGAACCTGTTGAAGAAAAAATGGGAAGTAGCCTGCAATACATGGGCACAGGAGACCACTTCCTACGTATAACCCTTGTTGCACAGACAATAAGAGCAAAAATGAATAAATGGGACCTCCTGAAATTGAGAAGCTTCTGTAAAGCAAAGGACACAGTCATTAAGACAAAAAAGCAACCTACTGAATGAGAGAAGATCTTCACCAACGCCATATTAGACAAAGGTCTGATCTCTAAAATATATATAAAAAAAAACTCAAGAAACTAGACATTAAAATTCTAAATAACCCAATTACAAATGGGATACTGAACTGAACAAAGAACTCTCAACAGAAGAAGTTCAAATGGCCAAAAGTTACTTAAGGCCACGTTCAACTTCCTTGGCTATCAGGGAAATCAGAATGCCTAAAATCAAAATGACCATTGATAGCCTATCCTGGAGATGATGTGGAGTAAGGGGAACACCCATCCATTGCTGGTGGGAATGCAAACTTATGCAACCACTTGGAAAATCAGTGTGGTGGTTTGTCAGAAAATTGGGAGTCAACCTGCCTCAGGATCCAGAAATACCACTCTTGGGAATATACCCAAGAGAGGACCAATCATACTACAAAAACATTTGTTCATCTATGTTCATAACAGCATTATTTGTAATAGCCAGAATCTAAAAACAACCTAAATGCCCCTCAATGGAAGAATGGATTAAGAAAGTGTGGCACATCTACACATTAAAGTACTATTCAGTGGTAAAAAACAATGACATTTTGAATTTTGCATGTGAATGAATGGAAATAGAAAACACTATCCTGAGTGAGATAACCCAGACCCAAAAATATGAATATGGTTTGTACTCACTCATTAGTGGATTCTAGCCATAAACAAAAGACATTGAACCTATAGTTAGTGATCCCAGAGAAACTTTGTAATACAGTGAACCCAAGGAAAAAAATATATAGATCTTCCTGGAAATTGGAAGCAGACAAGATGGCAAAAGTTAGGAGCATGTGGATGAGGATGTGGTGGGAGAAAGAGGAGAGGGGAAGAGGGAATGAAGAAGTGGAGGGTTGGGGAGAGCTTGGGGTAGTGGGATGGTTGAGATGGAAAAAGGATGGATATGAAATCAAGGAAGGAGATATCTTATTTGAGAGAGCCATTTTGGGGTTGGCAAGAAGCTAGGACCTTGGGCAGTGAAGGAAAGGGTGCCCGAAATGGCCTGACCCGTAATCAGACAGATGGCTATCTTGAATATCACCAAAGAACTTTTGTCTGGTGACAGATGGAGATAGAGACAAAGACCCACACATGAGCACTGGAATGAGCTCCCAAGGCCCAGTTGAGGAGCAGAAGGAGGGAAAATGTGACCAAGGAAGTCAGGACCAAGAGTGGTTGGTCCACCCACTGAGACAGTGTGCCTAAGCTAATGGGAGCTTACCAAATCCAGCTGGACTGGGTTTGAATGAGCATAGGATCAAACAGGACCTTCTGAATTTGGCTGATAATTGGGGCAGACTGAGAAGCCAATGATAATGGAACTGGGATTTGTCTCTACTGCATGTACTGCCTTTATGGGATCCTATTCTATTTGGATGCATACCTTCCTAAGCCTGGATGGAGGGGGGAGGGCCTTGGACTTCCCAGAAGGCAGGGTATCCTGCCCTCTCTTAGGGCTGGAGGTGGGGAGAGGGGAGTGAGAAGGAAATGGGATGAGGGGAGGAAGTAGAAATTTCAATTGATATTATTTCAAAGTAATAAAAAAAGAACAAAAAAAAGAAAAGGAGATAGGAGAAGGTGGAGAGATGGCTCAGTGGTCAAGGTCACATATTGCTCTTCCTTAGGACTTGAGTTTGATTCCTAGCACCCACATCAGGTGGCTTACAACTGCTTATAACCCCTACTCCAGGAGAATATGATGCCTCTGACCTCTGTAGACACTTACATTCATGTACACATACCCCCCATAATTAAAATAATAGAAACATCTTTAAAAGAAAAAGGAATATTTTCTTCAAATGACCTCCTGGTTCCATGCTTTTCTGTGGGTCTCTGTGAGAGCTCCATGAGGCTCTGTGGGTCTCTAAGGTATCATCTGCATCTGGGGCTCTGCACATGGATAGTTCTCTTTTTGTTTCTTCATATTTTCTTTCTTTTTACACATATTTATCCTTAATTGTAATAAACATCCCTATTTGTAATAAATAATAGTATAAATTTTTGGAAAAAAGGTCCCATGCAAAATTTAAAAGTATAATATGCTGCATGGATGCAGTTTGAAACCCATCAGTGAATGCTGCAAACAGCTGTGTGGAATCTGGAATGACCCAGAAGTAGTTTCCAAGCTGACAGTCTCTTCTCTTGGCAGGTAGTAGCCAGGTTATCGTAAGCCTTCATTCTCACTTATTCCTCAATATACGTTTTATTTAAAAATAATAGATGCCAATGTCACTATGAATAATAAATCTCTCATTGTTAAATGAAATTGTAAAAAGTCAAGGAAGAACTGATTAAAAACTTGATAATAGCCAACAAGTAAAAGACAGAGAAAGATCCCCCAATCTTCCCCTTCTCACTTTTCTCTCCTCGTCCCCCCTTATCCCCAACCCACCCCACCCCCAAGATCCCAATTTTCTCCCCGTCAATTTTATCTACTTCCCATAGCCAAGAGGATAACTATATGTTTTTTTCTTGGGTTCACCTTCTTATTTAGCTTCTTTAGGTTCACCAGGTATACACTCTGTGACCTTTATTAATGGCTAGAAACCAATTATGAGTGAGTACATCCCATGTTCATCTTTTTGGGTCTGGGTTACCTCACTCAGGATAGTGTTTTCTATTTCCATCCATTTGCATGCAAAATTCGAGAAGTCATTGTTTTTTACCGCAGCATAGTACTTTAATGTGTATATATTCCACACTTTCTTCATCCATTCTTCCATTGAAGGGCATATAGGTTGTTTCCAGGTTCTGGGATAAAGGAAGGTTGGATAGGGGAGCAGGGAAGCACATATCTTAGTTAAGGGAGCCACCTTAGGGTTGGCAAGAGACTTGAACCTAGAGTGGCTCCCAGGAGCCCAAGGCGATGTCCCCAGTTAGTCCCTTGGGAAGCTGAGGATAGAGAACCTGAAATGACCCTATCCCATAGCAATACTGACGAATATCTTTCATATCACCATAGAACCTTCATCTGGTGATGGATGGAGATAGAGCCAGAGACCCACACTGGAGCACTGGACTGAGCTCCCAAGGTCCCAATGAGGAGCAGATGGAGGGAGAACACGAGCAAGGATGTCAGGACCACGGGGGGTGCACCCACCCACTGAGACAGTGGGGCTGATCTATTGGGAGCTCACCAAAGCCAGCTGGACTGTGACTGAAACAGCATGGGATAAAACCGGACTCTCTGATCATGGCGAACAAGGAGGACTGATGAGAAACCAAGGTCAATGGCAAGGGGTTCTGATCCTACTTCATGTTCCGGCTTGGTGGGAGCCTAGCCAGTTTGGATGTTCACCTTCCTAGACATGGACGGAGGGGGGAGGACCTTGGACTTTCCACAGGGCAGGGAACCATGACTGCTCTTTGGATTGGAGAGGGAGGGGGAGAGGAGTGGGGGGAGGGGGAGAAGAATGGGGGGGAGGCTGGGAGGAGGCGGAAACTTTTTTTTTTCTTATTCTTATTATCAATAAAAAAATATAAAAAAAAAGACAGAGAAAGAATACTAGCTCTGATTTGAATAATAGCAACTGCAGAAAGGCCTGCTTTTCATTCCCAGGTCATCTGCTTCAGAGAGGAAAAAATGTGTCCTAGGAGATACTGCAGTGTGACTTCCAAGGGCTTCTCAGATGTTGGTTTATTTGCTTGAGGCAGAAGAGCACAGGAGGTTATGCCATTTTATAACCATAGTAATGCTTTGAGACAAGTCAGCTGCCATGGAGGACAGAAGCAGTAGGTGAGGACTGAGCATGCAGTGAGTATAACTACCACAGAAAGAAAAGCTTCAGTTAAATAAAAAGAACAAACAGCTGAAAGATGGGAAAGGGAAGCCAGCAGAAAGGTAGATTCTGTCACTGTAATACAATAGTGGCTAAGTGAGGTAAGAAAGTTGTTTGAAGAGATAATAAGGTACAGGGTGATTGTATTTTGGTTCTTTGTTTGTTTGTTTTGTTTTTAAGTTGGTGGAAAGCTGTTGAAATAAGAGTGGCGGGGCTGCGTCCCCGGCACCCGGCCGCCCGCATGGCTAGCTTATGCCCGAAATAATTACACGGAAACTGTATTCTTTCAAACACTGCCTGGCCCGGCTAGTTCCAGCTTCTTATTGGCTAGCTCTTACATATTGTTCTAACCCATTTCTAATATTCTGTGTAGCCCACGAGCTGGCTTACCAGAGAGGATCTTAACCTGCGTCTGTCTGGAGTGGGAGCATCATGGGGACTCACTCGACTCAGCTTCTTTTTCCCAGCATTCTCTTCTGTCTACTCCGCCTACCTAATTTTCTGTCCTATGAGGGCCGAGGCAGTTTCTTTATTATTACAAGACCCACCTCCATCAGAAAGCTAAGCACATTTACAGATAGAAAGAAATAAAAACAATAGAGAAGAATTAAAAAGGGGAACAATAGTGGTAAATTGGTTTTTATTGGAACTCTAGCAACACAGTTTGCAAGAATAGGATTATTTTGCTCCATTGTAGTCATACCAGTGTTTTATTATGAAAAATTTTAGGCTGGAGAGATGGCTCAGAGGTTAAGAGCAGTCATTGCCTGCCCTTCCAAAGGTCCTGAGTTCAATTCCTGGCAACCACATGGTGGCTCACAGACATCTGTAATGAGGTCTGGTGCCCTCTTCTGGCCTGCAGGAATAAAATTTAAACATATAGTGCAGCTTAAATAAATTTCAGTGTAAATTTATATAACCACCCAAGCTCCTCCATTAGTATCCAATGTCATTTTCATCTACTATCATATCTGTCTACCACTGGACCCTTCCACTATTCCAATGTGTTTATGATTTGTCAATAGTAAGCTCTTTCTCCTAAAATCTTCTGTGTTTTTCATTACTCTGGAGATGATAATTAAGATGTTTACTTAATGTATTATTTATGTTTTCTATAGTTGTCATCAAATGCTTGGCAAAAGTATCTGTTTCCTTACATTTTTTGACTTACTTTAATTTCAATAATGTAGACAATTTCTGAATTATTCAAGTCTTCAGGGGTATTTAATAGGCTTCTTTATCCTTGCTTTTATGACAGTTCAACTTTATTGTCTTAGTAGCTTTCTGTTTGCCCTGATTCTGTCCTATAGCCTGAGGGGAATATAGGACCTTCCAGCTTCACTTGTCCCCTCATTTACAGATAGGGCCTACATTGTTTGCAAATTCTTTGTTTTTGTGCTACTATTTAACCCAGTGACTGTGTTCAATAAATGTTTATTTAACTTAATGGAATCAAATTTGTTACTATTGGCAGTTCTATCAGTGGAGAAATCAGCATGGAAGCATCTGCTCCTTTTTTTTTCCTAGAACAACATTTTGCCAGTAGCAGTGAAAGCACAAAATAATGACAATCCCATTTTGGATAAAAAAACATGATGTGTTCCAACTGAAGGCAGATATCAGCTGTCAGTCTCCCCCACCTGAGATAAAGTCATATATATCCTAGTAAAAATTTGTGTAGAATGAAAGTTTGAAGGGGTTTTTGTCAATTATATTTCAGTCATCTTGATTTTGCTAATGGATACTACAGAAAAATAAGATATGTACAGCAATTGGAAAGTAAAATACAACAGTCAAAGGGTATCTTATGTTCTTTCATACAATATGAAGCTAAAGACAGTTTCATTTGCATATAGTGCTCCCTAAGAAATAAAAGAAGATTCTTAAAGCATTGTATTTTTGTTAAACACTACTTTCCCTTAAAAAGCAAACAGTTTGGATCATAAGTACATGTAAAGTCACATGTATGTGTCTATGTACTGAGGTTTATTGGGGTGCTAGCCCCATAAACCTCTCAGGATGTAGAAGGAATGTTTACAGCAAGCAAAAACTGACTAAAAGGGTTTGAGGGTGAATGGAATGAATCAGTTCACCTAAATCTTCTCATCATGTCCCATTTTCTCTTCCAATGTTCTCTCCATGTTCTCTGGATCCCACAAGGTTGCCAGTTTATATACCCATGCAGACACAATTAACAATTCTCTGACAATAGGAAGGATATCAGGCATGCATTTCACAGGACCAAGAAATGAGATAAGGCTGAGAAAGCTTAATTATCTCTCAGAGGAGTGTGGCTGTGAAGTCCTCAGGCACATCTGAAAAAGGTAAAGGACTATAAGTTTTAAGAGGGGGAAGAGGGAGTTTGTGTGTTAACTACATTTATGTGGTTAGTGAAGCTAGAACTTTGTAATTGATACATGTAGACAAGGGGAAAGTAAACATGGCAGTGCTGTGCAGTCTCTAAGCACTTCAGTTCCCACTGTGGCTGGTAGCCATGGCAACCAACGTAAACTGGAAGAGGAAAAAGGATCTGCTTTGGTATTTTCACCTAATGCTAGCTGATTAAAGAGAAACTCTTAGCCCCAGAGATAATGTCTAAGTTGGCTAGACCAAAGCGAAAACTCTGGTAGTGTAAACTCTGGAGCCTGGCTTTTCCAGCCTCCAGGTCAGGTAGCAGCTTTGTTCCTGCTGATGTCTGAGTACAAATTTCTTTTCTCCAAGGTCTTTTTGATAATTTAAGGCACCCAGCAAATATTCTATATATCAAGGTCATACAATTAAATGAAAAGTCATCCAGTATAACCATACATGAGGAAGTTATGCATGAAAATTAACACATTGCTAGGGTTTTGGGGGAGAAATCCTACTACGGAGAAATAAGTGCAATGGCTTCAAATTCGTTTTTACAGAAATGGCTGGCTATTCAGAAGACAAATATCCCCAAAGCTTTTTAAAGTTGGGTCTCCTTCACTAGAATACTCATAATTTCCATACAGTAAGTCTAGAGATTTTTTTCAACTGTACTCTCACTGTATAATGCTGTGGACTACAGCATCTATCTGTGTGCAAAATGTATGCATATCTATGTGTGCCTGGTAAATATATGTGTTTTTATGTAAGTAAATATCTTTGTGTGTCTGGATACATATGTGTCCATATGTATGCATGTAAATGCTTGTGTACAAATTGCTGCAAAATGCAATTGTGTCTATGTGTGTGCATCAATGTATGTCTATGTATTATGTGTGTAAAATGTATGTATGTACGTGTGTATCTATCCATGTGTATGTAAACATATATGAGTATAGGTATTTGTGTCTATGACATTAGGTACATGGATGCAACTATATATGTGTAAGTAAATGTATGTCTGTTTATGTGTATGTGTGTATGTGTATATATACAGACACTATACTTCTGAATTTATTTAAAATGAAGTGATACATCATTTGATAATATTTACATCCAATGCTATATGTATAAACAGAAAATTTCATAAAAAGCAGAAATTATAAACACAGAACTGTTCCTGAAATAATGACAAGTCAAGTTCTTTCCCTACTGCATTCCAACACAGACTATGACAGAAATGTTGAGAAACAATGGCTGTTTTCAAGCTGTCCCAGGTCTTCTCTGCTTTGCACTGTACACTATTGACCTAATACATATGAGATTTTAGAATATGTCCATGCTCTACTGCTTGTTGAATGCCATTCACAACATGGCAGGTGAGATGGGAACAATTCTGCCTTTTAAAGTTCATATGATGTTTCTTCTGATTCTGCTGTGATCTGAGAGCTGTAATCAGACGGCTGGAAAAGAAGGTAGTAGAAAAGATACCAGAAACAGCTGAGATTTGAATGTGAAATGCCTTCCATAGGCTCTCGTATTTGAACATTTTGTTCTTGACTGATGCACTGTTTGGGATAGTTGTGGGAAGGTATGAGATACAGTGTTCATGGAGGAAGTAGGTCCCTGGAATGAGCACCAAGGCTATATTTCTTTGATGCATTGCCTGTTGTCTCTTTTTCCTGAAGGGCAATGAAATGTGACCAGTCAGCTTCCTCTTCCTGTCACCATGTTTGCCCTGCCTCCTCCCATGTCTTCACTTCCATGAAGGGATATATCACCCTAACATAAACTCTTTCTTCCTCAAATTATCTTTTTATATATTTTATCTAGAAACAGAAATGTAAGTAATGGCAATACCTACCATAGAGAGATCTGTCCTTCTAGAATGACCTCTAGGAAAAAGTTATAATGCAATATACTTTGTAGCCTTTCTTAAATCTATAAATGACCAAACACTGACTCTCAACCAAAGAAAATAAACATGATGTGCACTACCTAAGAGACAAGATTTAAAGTTTCTAAGCATTGTTTGTTGTATATTTTTCTAGATCGAGATGTAGACAACCAGGACAACCAGGACAGTAACACTACATGATGGAGGTTTCACTGTCCTCAAACAAAAGGAAGAAAAATGTCAGCCCCTTGTTAAGAATGTCTGCACTGTACTGTTAAGCACACTTTTTCCTTCATTCTGATTCTGGTGTTTTATACATTAAAAACTTGAGCCTCCATGACCTCTTATTCTATAGATTAATCAAGTTTACAGATCTGAGACCAGGAGGGAACATAATTTTAGTCTAGTTCTGCTCGCTCTAGTGTATAGACTCTACAAGCACATTCTATGCAACACTGTAAGTCATAGTATAAACCCTTCAAATAAATAAATAACCTTTGAGATAGTTAAATTGAAAATTTCTTATTTTACATAATAAATATATACATGTAATTTAATTGAATTTGCTTACATCTTTAAGTAACATATTTGAAGACTTGGGTGATGTGGGAGTTCCTCCTGTATACTGTGAATACCATTGGTTAATAAAGAAATTGTCTTAGGCCTGTGTGATGGGGTAGAGTAGAGTTAGATTGAGAAAACTAAACTGAATACTGGAAGAAAGGAAAAAAGAAAGTCAAGGAGAAGCCATGGGGCTGCTCCCAGAAACAAACACGCTGGAAAATTGCTGGTGGACCATGAGCCTCGTGGTAAAATATAAAACAATGGAAATAGGTTAAATTAAGATGGAAAAGCTAGCCAATAAGAAGTCAAATCTAATAGGCCAAGGAGTGATTTAACCCATACAGTTTCTGTATGGTTATTTGGGGAGCCTGCATGGCCAGGAAATGAACAAGCAGCCTCTTACTATAAATTGGCGCTCCAAACTGGTTGAATAGATCCATGTCAAACCTGAGAAAGCTTGAAAAGGAACTCTAGACACACAAAGTTTAGCTGCACTGCTGCGGGAGCCCCTTCTGCTCCTTCAGTCAATAGCCTTTAAGATACAAGCCCACTTGGGCATGGTCTCTCTGTCTTGAAAAAGCAGTGGTTCCCACAGATCCCACTCTTGCTTTGGACTCTGCTTCTGTCTAACAGACTCTTTTCCTGGTTGCCATGGAATGCTGAAAACCCCTTGGGGCAAAAACTCTCTGTGAAGTCCCAGTGACTCATATAAACACAGTTTGAAATCCCCACCATAACCGAGTGGGAGCGCTGCCACAGCAGTGTTTGCAACGTGACCCTTTGTCCCAGCATAGGGATACTTGGAGCAAAATTGGCCTCTCTCGCAGTGGCCTTGTCATGACTCCCTGCATCAGGTTGGAGCAGAGCATCAGGGCGGGCACTGTAATTTCTGCTGGGTCTATGCTTGCTAGTCGACAAAGTCTCAATTTACTTTTATAATTAATACAGAGACTTTTTCCATGCACGTTTTTAATTTTTTACTTGGTTTATGTGGTAAAAAGATCCATTCTATGATAATATCATCCCTCTGCATTAAGATTCCTGTAGGAGAAATTCTGGAAGACAATATGCTGAGAATACAACTAAGCTTTGAATTCCCCTATCCACATGTGCCTCCTGTAATTTTTCCTCAACCATTGTCAGTTCCTTTTCTGCTTCAGCTGTTAGTTCTATGGGACTCTTAAAGTCTTTATCACCATCTAAGGTTTTGTTTAAATGAATTATTAGATAAGGTGTTATCCCAACAGCTGGTTGCTGGATGGAGCTGTCTCATAACAATCTTTGAAAGTCATTAAGAGTCTGTAACCAAGCTCTCCTAATTTGTGCCTTTTGTGTCTTAATTTTTTGCAAACCTATTTTATAACCTAGATAATTGACAGAATCTCCTCTCTGTATTTTTTCAGGAGCAATCTGTAATCCCCATTTAGGTAAAACTATCTTTACTTCTTCAAAAAGTCTTTCTAAGGTATCTATGTTTGAATCAGATAGCAAAATGTCGTCCATGTAATGGTAAATTATAGACTTAGGGAATTGCTTACATATTACCTCCAATGGTTGACTTACAAAATAGTGACACAAGGTGGGGCTATTGAGCATGACCTGTGGGAGGATAGCCCATTGGTACCTCCTAGTAGGCTGAGAATTATTATTGGTAGGTACCATAAAGGCAAACTTTTCTCTATCTTTTCCTTGTAAAGGTATAGTGAAGAAACAATCATTTAAATGAATAACTATGAGAGGCATCCCTTTGGTAACAGAAAGGGCAGAGGAATTCCAGATTGCAGAGGGCCCATAGGTTGAATAACCTTGTTGATAGCTCTAAGATCTGTCACCATTCTCCATTGTCCAGATTTTTTCTTAACAACAAATACAGAAGAATTCCAAGTGCTGGTAGATTCTTCTATATGTGGAACATCTAATTGCTCTTGTACCAGCTGCTCTAAAGCCTGCAACTTTTCCTCACCTAAAGGCCATTGCTTGACCCATATTGGCTTCTCAATCAACCATTTTAAAGGCAGGGCTGTTGGTACATCTGAAGGGTCGTCAATTGCTTTGTGTTTTTATACAGCCCATTTGGTCATGGTTCATCATCTATAATATCTTTTAATATTTTCCTCAGAAATATAAGCTTTAAAGCTGGGTGGTAGTGGTGTATGCCTTTAATCCCAGCACTCAGGAGGCAGAGGAAGATGGATCTCTGTGAGTTCGAGGCCAGCCTAGTCTAGAAGAACTAGTTCCAGACAGGAACCAAAAGCTACAGAGAAACCCTGTCTCGAAAATCAAAAAAAAAAAAAAAAAAAAAAAAAGAAAGAAAGAAAAAGAAAAGAAATATAAGCTTTAGGGGCAGCAGAAATATTAATCTGGGTGTCCCATGGCAGCAATAGGTCACAACCCCATAAATTCACTGTAATATTGGCTATATATGGCCTAAGTTTTCCTATTTGCCCTTCTGGCCCTATGCATTCAACACTTTGTCTTACCTGAGATAGGGTTCCAATTCCCATGAACTGAACATCTACCTCCTGAAGAAGCCAATTCGGATGCCAAGATTCTGAAGTATGATACTTACATCCACACCCATGTCCGATAAGCCTTCAATAAAAATACCATTTATACACTCTTAGCTTTGGTCTTTATTCATTTATAGAAGTCTGCCAGAATATATGTTTCCTCTGTCCCACCAGATTTATTGACTCATTCTCCACATTTATCTAATCATTCATACTTTTATTGTTTTTGACAACAGGCATGGGACCTTCTAATTTTCCTGACGAGATATATTCTCCACAGTAACTTGGAATGACTGGACCACATTCATCATGGGTGCCTGTGAGAGGTTGTCTTGTCTATCTCTTGTTAACCTACATTCATTGGTCCAGTATGGCCTTTTCCACACCTCCTACAAAATTTGAAGGCTGAGTCCTCCTGTTCCTTTTATTCCTAGAAGAGGCATTATTCCTGAAAATTCATTGTCTAAAATCACTTCTCATATGTCCCATTCTACCATAATAAAACATTTGGTATCTTGATGTCTTTTCTTACCATTGGAAATTGCATCTCCTACCCATGCTTCAGTGCCATAGTCAAATGTCTCTACATTCATTGTTATGCAAGACCCATTCATCCAAGGGTGCTGATCTGATCTTTAAAGGCCCCAGGATTCTTTTGAACTCTGTGTTGGCATTCTCATAAGCTAGAGATTCAATTATTATACATCTAGCTTCTGGGTCAGTTATCCCTATTTGTATGGCCCTAGTTAATCTTTGCAAAAAGTCACTAAAGGGTTCTCTCTGACCCTGTTTAATCCTGAGATATGATTCCACTCTCTGTCCTGGGTCCTGAACCCCATCCCAAACCTTTAAATCTCAGTTTCTTTCTTTCTTTCTTTCTTTCTTTCTTTCTTTCTTTCTTTCTTTCTTTCCTGTTGTTATAAAATTCTTGCTTTCTCTTTAAGAAGGCATCTCCAGTGCAATTGTGGCCCATTTTCTAGGACAGCTGAGGTTAACTGAACACAATTGTGTTACCTAAAGCCTAGGTTTTGACCATCTCTCTAACAAAGAATGAATGTAGTCCATAATTCACAATCACGTGTTTAATTTCTTTTAAATCACTCATACGTATGGGCCCCCATGTATATTTCTTGATAACCTTAGGGTATTTGGAGCTGGCTATCTTTTCTGATGTTATTACCGGAAAGGAAGGTAGAACTCTGGGGAAGCTTCCCCGGAGAGTTTTACGTACTGATGAAGTTAAATTTTACCTTCGTACCTTTTGCTCCTGGTCATCAAAGTTGATAATTTCCAAAATCTTTTCAAAGCTGTTTACCATTGCCTTCTGTAAAGTCTGAATCTCCTGTCCAGTATTATGCTCTAATGCCCTCACTGAGGATTCTAAGGTATGAAGTCCGTCCATTAGAAATAGTATCTCATCTTTGGACATGATCTTCATGGCATGTATATTACCTTTTTGGAGAGACATTTTATCAATCAATCTGTAATACTCCTTTGACAGAATCTGATTAATACATTCAACAGTATGAATACTCTCAAATTCTCTCAAATAATGTTTCAGCACCCATTGTCATGTGTCAAATCAGCTGTTTCCTTCTCCAGCATGCTGAATCTCTCCTTAAATGAATTACTATTAGGCTGAACCTTTTCCAAAAATAGCTCAGTTGACTGAGTCATTTTAAACAAAGTTGTAGTAACCTCCTTGAGATCTACAATCTCTTTCTTGAGAGGTTGGCATCAGTCTGAATTGTTTTTAAAATCACCTCAGCCAACTGAAAATTGTTAGTTAAGATGGTCGTGCCCTTCCTTAGATTTTCAACTTCTTTTCTAAGAATCCTGGATTCAGTCTGTAAAGACTGCATCATTTTCCTATTGTCAAACCATATTATGAAAAAACTACAGAATACAAGAAAATGGGTGAATACTAGAAATAGCCATGTAAGAGGGATGTCATATGCATCTTGTAAGACCTCACAAATTGTGTAAGTGAAAAGGCTATGGAAACCTTGGATGGTTAGATTTTCTGACATATTTCCTTTTTTAAATTTAGAATAAATAAATCTTACCTGTGGTTCAATCAGCAGGAGTAGGTGCAATAACCATTGCCTGACAGTAGGTGTCAGGGTGCACCTGAATCCACATGCTTGGTTTTAGATGACTGAATGTAAATGAAATACTGTAAAATATACTCAAATCAAGAAGTTAAAATCACAGACCATGTGCTCTGTGAATGTGTTCAGCTGTTCAATAGTTTACTGCTCTGGTGGAGTGGCAGCTGTGGCTGGACTCAAAGCCTGTAGCACGGCACAGGTACTGGGCAGGCATGCCTGGAAGTGCTTGGGCCAGGAGCAGAAGCTGAGGGGGTAGTCTATCCATGCAAACAGCACAGGGTTCTTGGAGCCGAGGGAAGCCAAACTGCAGTATGTGCAAATTGGAGTGGGGCACAGAGCTGCAATGGCCCCACATTTAGAGACACCAAGTGTAATGAATTAGGTCAGTATAATAAGTAACCAGGCAAGCTCAAGAGTAAAAGGAATACTTCAATGGTTAATGAGGAGGAAAACATACACTACAAAAATGGGAGTTCTGGGAGACACTGCAAAGAGAGACAGCATGCACCTACGTCTCTCGGTTTTTCTACCTGGACTCCAGGAAGCCACACCCTAACCAGATGTGATTGGTTGAGCTTCTTCATCAATTGAGGAGTCAACTAACCCTTGTAACTCTTCTGTGTTTGTTGTAAAACAGAAATCTGGTAAATGGAGAATGGTGACAGATCTAAGGGTTGTCAACAAGTTAATTCAACCTATGGGGCTTTCTCTGCCTTCCTTGTTACCAAAAACATGGCCTCTTATAGTTATTGATTTAAAGGATTGCTTCTTCCCTATACCTTTACAAGAAAGGGACAGAGAAAAATTTGCCTTCACAGTGCCTACATATAATAACTCTCAGCCTATGAGGAGATATCAGTGGATTATTTTCCCACAGGGGATGATCAATAGCCCAACCCTATCTTAATTAAAGGAGTCATTTTAGGGTTGGCAAGAGACTTGACTCTAGAGGGGTTACCAGGTGTCCAAGGAGATGTCACCAGCTTGTCCCTTGGGCAGCTGAAGAGAGGGTGCCTAAACTGGCCTTATCTTATAGCCACACTGATGAATATCTTGCATATCACCATAGAACCTTCAGCTGGCGATGGATGGAGATAAAGACAGAGACCCACCCACATTGGAGCACTGTACTGAGCTCCCAAGGTCCAAATGAGGAGCAGAAGGAGGGAGAACATGAGCAATGAAGTCAGGACTGTGAGAGGTGCATCTACCCACTGAGATGGTGGGACTGATCTAATGGGAGATCACCAAGGCCAGTTGGACTGGAACTGAAGGAGCACGTGATTAAACCAGACTCTCTGAATGTGGCTGACAGTGGAGGCTGACAGAGAAGCCAAGGACAATGGTGCTGGGTTTTGATTCTACTACATGGCAGGCTTTGTGGGAGCCTAGTCTGTTTGGATGCTCACCTTCCTGGACCTAGAGGGAGCAGGGAGAACCTTGGACTTCCCATAGGGTAGGGAACCCTGATTGCTCCTTGGACTGGGAAGGGAGGGGGAGAAGGACTGGAGGAGGGGATGGAAGTAGGAGGAGGGGAGGAGGTGGAAATTTTCAATAAAAAATGTTTTAATAACTTAGGACTTTTCATGGTAATGACACATATGAGCTCCTGGAAGCACCAATTAGATCAAGAGAAAGATGGGCATCAAAGAGTTTCCTTATGGACTTTATTATCCATTTAGGCAACAAACTGCTCTTGTCTGGACTACTTGAAGCTATGCTGTGTGAACTGGATATGAAACACCCACAGAGAAATGATCTCTGAGCTTGCCTAAAGGTGAGATGATCCTTCAGGGTTCCTTGTTCATAAAGTGTCTGCCAGACATTCTGCACATTACAGAAGAAAGTGATTGACAAACTGCCTATAGGCAGTTTTGTCGATTTTTCTCTGTTAAAGTTAAACCTTTTCTTATTATTTAAAGAGAAAAGGGTAGATAATGTGGGATCCTCCTCTGTATGCTGTGAATACCATTGGTTAATAAAGAGACTGTCTTAGGTCTGTGATAGGGTAGGTAGAGTTAGGCAGCGAAAACTAAAGAGAATAATACAGTCTTGCCCAGCTGTAGAACCTGTGAAGTGTTATAATTACCAGTATAGCAACATATGCTCATATTTCATGTTTCATAAAGGTTGTAGGGACAACCAACAGCTTACTAAATAGATTTAGGGTAATTCCATAAGACAAACACATTGCTGATACTGAAAATCTTGCCAAAAACTCATGGAAAGGAAGCTCATAGGAGCAGTTTGAACTTACCAATGTATTTCACTTAATGGAGAACTTCCTTTTAAGTTCTTCTCTCTGCCTATAGTTAAGTGTTACTGTCACAACTCCTCCAGGTATCATTGTGCCATATACTGTCATTAATATAAAAATTTACCATTGTTGAAAGTACAGAGAATAAGTGAGCAAGACATCCTCAATCAGAGTAGGTTGTCTTTATCACATTCTCTCCTAAGATTCAGGGACTATCACAGAACAGTGGGACCAGGGACTGTAAATGCCAGAGGTCATAGAGGAGTAGATCCATAGTCTTCTGGACATAATAGCATTGTTGCCCTCATGAAGTCACAGAATCTGTGGTTTCCTGAACAAAATCAAGCCAGATAGCATTCTGGCAAGGCATGTAAAGGGGTTTATGAATGCCTACAAGCCATAACTATTGATTGCTTATGATTTCTGGAAATGGGAGTAGCAGTTTTCCCTAAGAGTGTGGATCCTGGTAGGATGACCACATTCCAGTGGTTGGCTTTAGGCCAAGAATTACATGAATATAATAATTTGAGCTAATAGTTGCTTAATTTAAAAATCAAATATAAGGTCTCAAAGTAGTAGCTTTAATGACTGACCCTTGCACAACTGAGAAACTTCAGATAGATGACCCACCCAACCCCCCCACACACACAGTCTTTATTTGTATTTGCTTGCATTTGTGATGATGGAGAGTTTTAATCAGGGCCAGCAGCCCAAGAATGTTTTTGTGTTTTTTTCTCATTTCTTCATTTCTAAATCACCACTTCTTTTTAAATTAAACATTAAAACCCATTCTTTTTATTATTGGAAAATATGAGGAGGCTTTTTCTGGCTACATATACAAGCAAGTTAAATTTTGGTATTTGCTATTTTTTTCCAACACAATGCCTATGAAATAGTGGTTCTTAACCTGTGTGTTACAATTCCTTAGTAGCACACATCAGATATTGTTTATATCAGATACTTACGTTACAATTCATAACAGTAGCAAAATTGCAGTTATGAAGTTGTAATTAAGTAATTTTATGATTGCAATCACTATCATAAGAGCAACCATGTTAAAGGGTCACAGCATTTAGGAAGGTCAAAAACCATTGCTATTAAGTGTTGTTAAACCCATATAAGATGCTAATTATTCTTAACAATAAAAATCTGTAGTCAGGTATCAGGGTAAAAGCTGAAAGATCAGAGAAACAAAGGAACAGCCACAGTCACGTCTTACTTCTCTGACTCCTCAGACTGAAAATTGATGGAGGAAGGTCATTGGCTAATAAAGAAACTGGCTTGGCCCATTTTATTGGTTATAGGTGGGTGGAGTAAACAGAACAGAATGCTGAGGAAGAGGAAGTGAGCTCAGAGACGCAATAGCTCTGCTCTCTGAGGCACACACAATAAAGCTCCGACCCAGGATGGATGTAGGCTAGAATCTTCCCGGTAAGTGCACCTTGGGGTGCTTACACACATTATTAGAAATGGGCTAAATTAATATGTGAGAATTAGCCTAGAAGAGGCTAGATAGAAATGGGCCAAGCAGTCTTTAAATGAATACAGTTTGTGTGTTGTTATTTCGGGCATAAGCTAGCAGGCGGCTGGAGTGCTGGGAACGCAGCCCCACCGCACTAATTACTACAGAAAATGCCAAGATCTTGTCTACACTCTACCTTATCACTTCTTTCTGTCTCCATTCCATTTTGCCACATTCCGTCTCCTCTCTGTACAGACTGCCAGACTGCTATGGTTAGCTAGAGGCTAAATTTGCCCTTTAGTCTCCAGGCAAGCTTTCTGTTTGTCAAAACACAAACAAAATATCACAACATACCCCATTTTGTCTTAATAAAAGACAAAGTTATAACTAACATAGAAAAACTATAAACTATAAGTACAATAACTTAACTATATACAATATATGTACAAGCAATAGTTACATTAACAATGTCTCATCCATTAACATTTGACAAATGCAGAGAAAATACTTCATTATCTCTCCTGTCTGGTAAGTCAAAAATGTTGTACCTATTTTACTTTCTATACAAACTTGCATTACCAACTGAAAATTATTTTTTGATGTCTCTCAACCTTACACATTTTACATTTCTTTTGTGAGTTTCTATTCTGGATTCATTAACAAATCAAACTATAAGTATCTAGTTTTTGACTCCATCAGAGACCACAGAATGAAATAAAATTAGCTGAGTAAATAGGATGTGCAAGCAAGTGACTTCCAAAAAATGTGAGAAATGACAGAAACAGCTGGCTGCCTGGACAGTTACCCCAGGTTCCTCTGTAATATTGGGGCATCCATTTTTCACCTACAGGCCTAACATATCTGACTGACATTTCTATAAAGCAGGATATTCTGAAGGACTTTTCCACCTTGTCCTGGCAAAGTTTGGAATTCACTTTATTTTGTGTCCTACTTATGTAATTTGGAGGGCATACTTTCAGCATATGGGGCAAAGGCACTTTCTTGCCCAGTGGTTAAATTTTGCCACAAAGAAAGTAAATTCTGTATGGAGTTTCTTTGATGCCCATCACCTTAACTGAAGTAGATTGGTGCCAGAAGCAAACATATTTCACTGTCATGAAGAACCAATGGCATAAAAATATCTAAAATGTCATGTTCTATAAATCTCTGAGTGTTTGAAGACCATCTATATAAAATATATCTGTTTGATCTTGAAAACATACCTAACCTGAAGGCGAGTTTGATTGTAATTGATGGCCAGCTACTAACCTGCATTATTTTATTATCCTAAATAGTTTGTAATAATAAATTTCAAGGACTAGAAAATTACATATTACTGCTAAATGAGCTGTATAGATACAATACCTTTAACAAGAGTAGAAATGTATGTACAGTATGCTCTAACAAGAATAAACTCAAATTAGTATCAAAATACAACAAAAAAAACCATATCAATGTAAAATGCTTAACTAGTTGCTTTGTTTTGGTTTAAAGGTAGATTAAAAAATCTAGCTTTTTATCCTGTCATTTCTATAACATATATAGAAATAAAAAATAACCTCAATTTTGTATTAATACATAAAAGTCCAAACTATTGTAAAATACTTAAGGCTTGTGAGTGTTTTCTTTATTTAAAAGTAGATTTAATAATCTATTCTTCTATACTTTTTCTATATCCCCCTTTTTCTTTTTAGAACAAGATCCCTGAATACAATCTCCTTTGCTCAGTTATTTTCCTGACCATACCAATAACAACTTGTAACGAACCCTCTCAACCAAAACAAATATCCATAACTCAATGAATGATCAAAAACTGTCCTCTCCACCTTTTGGGAATGTGGGCATTGTGTTTTAAAAATTACTTTCTGTTGTACAGTGGTGATGGTATCTTTAGCAGACCCTGAAAAAAATGTGGGATCATTATCAATCTTTTTTTTTATTGAAAAAAAATTCCTGCCTCCTTCCAGCCTCCCATTTCCCTCCCCCTCCTCACGCCCCTTTCCCCCTCCCCCACTCCTCTCCCCCCCATCTCCAGTGCCAAGAGCAGTCAGGGTTCCCTGCCTGTGCAAAGTCCAGGGTCCTCTCCCCTCCATCCAGGTCTAGGAAGGTGAACATCTAAACTGGTTAGGCTCCCGCAAAGCCAGAACATGAAGTAGGAAGAAAACCCCATGCCATTGTCCTTGACTTCTCATCAGCTCTCATTGTCCGCCATGTTCGGAGAGTCCGGTTTTATCCCAAGCTTTTTCAGTCACAGTCCAGCTGGCCTTGGTGAGCTCCCAATAGATAAGCCCCACTGTCTCCGTGGGTGGGTGCACCCCTCGTGGTCCTGACTTCTTTGCTCATATTCTCCCTCCTTCTGCTCCTCATTGGGACTTTGGGAGCTTAGTCCAATGTTCCAGTGTGGGTCTCTGTCTCTATCTCCATCCATTGCTAGATGAAGGTTCTATGGTGATATGCAAGATATTCATCAGTATGGCTATAGGATAGGGTCATTTCAGGTTCCCTATCCTCAGTTGCCAAAGGAAATAACTGGGGACATTGCCCTGGGCACCTGGGAGCCACTCTAGGTTCATGTCTCTTACCAACCTTAAGGTGGTTCCCTTAATTAAGTTATGTGATTCCCTGTTCCTCTATCCAACCTTGTTTTATCCCCAATCATCCCGTTTCCACAAGTTTCCCCCATTCTCCCTTTCTCACCTTTCTCTCCACAATTCCCCTTACCCCCATCCCAGCCCACCCCCAAGATCCCAATTTTTTGCCCAGCAATCTTTTCTATTTCCCATAGCAGGGATAATAACTATATTTTTTCTTTGGGTTCACCTTCTCATTTAGCTTCTATAGGATCACAAATTATAGACTCAGTTACCTTTATTTATGGCTAGAAACAAATTATGAGTGAGTACATCCCATGATCCTCTTTTTGGGTCTGGGTTACCTCACTCAGGATAGTGTTTTCTATTTCCATCCATTTGATGCAAAATTCGAGAAGTCATTGTTTTTTAGCGCTGAATAGTACTCTAATGTGTATATATTCCACACTTTCTTCATCCATTCTTCCATTGAAGGACATCTAGGTTGTTTCTAGGTTCTGGCTATTACAAATAATGTTGCTATGAACATAGTTGAACAAATGCTTTTGTCATATGATAGGGCATCTCTTGGGTATATTCCCAAGAGTGGTATTGCTGGGTCCAGGGGTAGGTTGATCCCAAATTTCCTGAGAAACCGAAACACTGATTTCCAAAGTGGTTGCACAAGATTGCATTCCCACCAGCAATGGATGAGGGTACCCCTTTCTCCGCAACCTCTCCAGCAAAGGCTATAATTGGTGTTTTGATTTTAGTCATTCTGACAGGTGTAAGATGATATCTCAAAGTTGTTTTGATTTGCATTTCCCTGATCGCTAAGGAGGTTGAGCATGACCTTAAGTATCTTTTGGCCACTTGAACTACTTCTGTTAAGAATTCTCTGTTCAGTTCAGTGCCCCATTTTTTAATTGGGTTAATTAGCATTTTAAAGTCTAGTTTCTTGAGTTCTTTATATATTTTGGAGATCAGACCTTTGTCTGTTGCAGGTGAAAGATCTATTTGACAAGAACTTTAAGGCATTGAAGAAAGAAATTGAAGAGGATACCAGAAAATGGAAGGATCTCCCTTGCTCTTGGATTGGGAGGATCAACATAGTAAAAATGGCAATTCTACCAAAGGCAATTTATAGATTCAATGCAATTCCCATCAAGGTCCCATCAAAATTCTTCACAGATCTTGAGAGGACAATAATCAATTTTATATGGAAAAATAAAAATCCCAGGATAGACAAAACAATCCTATAAATACATATTTAGGATTTCGACAAACAACTGCTTTGAGTTCTGAAAAGGCTGATTATATAATCTCACATTTGTTAGAAGTTATGGCCATCATAAGTATACCTGTAAAAATTAAGACTGAAAATGCTCCAGCATATTTCTCTAGCAAAATGAAACAATTTTTTTTTTTTGCTTATCACAATTTAAAGCATATTACACACATCCTACCTATTCCTTACAGGGCAAGCAGATATAGAAATTCTGAAAAACTGAAACACATCCATCTGCCAAATTTCATTTCTTTAAGAACAATTTGAGTTACTTTCTGTCAGTAGTAGAGACTGGTTATAAAAAGAACAAGAAGAAAATTACCTTATAATTTCATTGGTTTCTTTTTACGTGATGAGAAAACCTTTTTTACAAACTTTAATTATTGCATGGTGTATTTTTTCTATAAAATTCTGTGGCTTCTAGCATATTTCATACTAATAGTTGATCAAATTTATCATTACTTTGTGCCTTTGTGCTGATGGCCTAATAGACATGTATGGGATCTTATATGTGATATATATATATATATATATATATATGATTTCTATTCCTGATTATTACTATTTCCTGTCATTGTATAAATAATGAAGTTAATTTTGAGTCATCAGGAATGAACTTAGTGGTTTCAATGTATACAATGACTTTTTCTTCATATTGAGAGTCAGCAACAATAAAGAGAGAGGTTCTATAAAATCCATAAGTACTATGAGAATGGCATTTAATTCTGACTTTTGGACAGAATCTTAAGGACTCTGAGACACTAAGCATAAGCTTCCTGATTTATAACCTGCCTTTCCTGATTAATTTGCATCAGTGTATAATGAATGGGCTTAAGAGATCATTGTTTCCCATAAAATGTGAGGAAGGTTCCAATTGGTTCTTTTTATAAATTGAAGTCTATTTCTCCTAGAATATCTGTTATCAGTCTCTACCAAAAAGTTACTGCAAGTTCCTCACCAATGTTCATTTTCTGCTAATTAAGAATCAATTTCAGCATTAGTAAAAGGTATTACCATTTTTAGTGGATCTATTCCTATTAATTGACTAAGTCTCAATTTTGCTTTTAGAAACAACTCAAACTTTTCAAAATAAGTTTTTAATTTTTTTACTCAGATTTCATGGTAAATATCCATTTTAAGTTAATACCAACTCTCTTTATTAAAATCCCTGTAGGGAAATGTATAGAGGGTAAATAAACCAGAATGCAATCAAGCTTCACACCCAACTGATCCACATGTGCATCATTTAATTTTTTTTCACCAAAGCCAATTCTCTATCAGCTTCAGCTCATAAATCCCTTGGTCTGTTTAAGTCCTTGTCATCTTATTAGGTTTGAAACAAATTGCTTAGTTCTTGAGTTGTTAATCCAATAGCACATCATAGATACATAATCCCAGCAGTTTTTGAAAGTCATTAAGAGTCTGCAGTTGATCTCTCTTGATTTGTACATTTTGTGGTTGAATTTTTAGTAGACATGTTTTATGGCCTAAATAAATAATGAAATTTCTTTTTTGTATTTTTTTCAGGATTAATTTGTAATACCCAACAGGGCAAATATTTCTTTACTTCAAACATTTTCTGCATTTTAATGAACTATTAAATATTGCCCATATATTTGTAAATTTTAGATTGAGGAAACTGCTTACATATCATTACCAATGACTGTCATATACAATATTGGCACAGGGTAAGGTTGTTTAACATTTCTTGTGGGAGAATCTTTCACTGGTACTTTTTAACAGGCTAAGAATTATTAGAAGTAGGCACTGAGAAGGGAAATTTTTCTCTAACATTTTCCTGTAAATGTATAGTGAAGAATCTTTAAAATCAATAATTTTAATACACCATCATATTAGTAATTGAGAAGGCAGGAGAATTCCAGGCAATAGAGAACCTAGCTCTTACATCTGTTACCGTTCTCCATTTTCCAGATTCCTTTTTAATAAGAAATATGGAAGTATCCAAAGGGATGGCTGATTCTTCAATATGCTGAGAATTTACCTGCTTCTGTACCAGCTATTTTAAGGCCTGTAATTTCTCTGATTTTAAAGGCTATTGCTCAACTCATACAGTTTTGCCCATTAACCATTTTAAAGGTAGGGCTTTTGGTATCTTTGAAAGATCAGAAGTTGTTGTCCCTTGTTCTTCTACAATCTGAATGGTCTGGGACTGTTCTTTATAATACCTTTAAATATTTAACCAAGAAACATACTTTACTTATGGCTTATTTCTAAGATTGGAGGAATGCTTATCTGGATTTTTTATGTTTATCTGTTCCATTGTAACAAATCACATTTCTATAAATTCATTGCTATCTTAGCCATATTTGGTTTCAATTTTCCACTTTGTCCTTCTCGTCCTATAGATTCAATCCATCTCGTGCTTTGTTTTTAACTGAGATAAAGTTACAATCTCTAAAAGCTGAAAATTTTCTTCCTTAAAAGGTCATGGATGCCAAGATTCTGGCACAGCTATAGTTATATCCACACCTGTATCTTTAAGACCTTCAAAGACATTGTCTTCTATTCATATTTTTAATTATGGTATTTGCTCATTTATAGAAGCTTGCCAAAATATTTGCTTTAAGGTTTCTCCTGAAATTTTTATCTTCTAAAGTTGTTCTATCATCCAGAGCAGAATGGTACTTTTACTATAGGTATTAGATCTTTTACTTGCTCTGGGGAGAAGTGTCTTCCACAGTGACAGGGATTGACTGAAGCAAATTTGATATGAGGGTATGTAATGAACTTGCCTTATAAAGGCCTAATTACATTTTTGCATTGTGAATTAGCATTTTCAAAAGTCAAATATTCAATTATTATTTGTCCAGCTTCTGAATTTGGTACCATTCTATTTGCAGCTAAAGTCAATCTTTGTAAAAACTAGTGAAAGTTTCTTTTGGTCTCTGTATAACATTAGTAAATGACTCAATTACCTTTATGACTTCTTCAATTCTGTACCAATCATTCAAAACTGCTGTACAACATAAAGCTAAGATGGGGTCAGCATATATAGACTGTCTTTTTATATCATCATAATTTTCCTCTCCAAGAAGTAGATTGTGCAAGATTTCAATACTTCTAGCCATACTTCATTGTTTAATGGTGCTAGCCTCATCTTTCCACCTGATCCTCCACTGAAATTCATGACCAGGCTCTAATTCTGCTATAACAAAGTCTCTCTAGTTGACAGTGAATTTAGTATCTTCATGACAAAAGGTGAATTCATACCATATCAGACTACTGCTTCCTTAATCTCCTCAAATCTAACATTCCACAGGAGTGAAGTCCAGTCAGCTCTGCACAGCCTTGGGATTTCTGTCATATTGCAGTTCCTATAAACTAAATAAATTAAAGTTGGTCATTTGAAAATCTTTGCCTGTTCCTCTCTACCCTTATAATTGATTCTCCTTTAAATACTTCTGTCTGGATCTGAATATGTCTTTGATAGTTTTCTAAGATTTGTATCTTGGCAATCATATCAATCAGCTTTTTTAGGGATAAAAGAAAAATGATGAAACCAATAATGTTTATAATGTATATTATATAAATCCCAAATCCCATTTAAGTTTATTATGCTCTCATTTGATTGTTTCATTTTTAAACCATCCATTGTTTAATTTCCTAAGAGACACCTAACTCCCTCCATCGTAATAGTGTTTTCCATTTTTTAATGTGGGAAAAAGCTCTCTCTCTTTTTTAAACCAATTCCACCCTTTAACAATTCTCAATTGTGTCTTGCAGTCTGCTAATGATGATCGGGGAGATGATAGTGAAGGCAATGGTGAGCTGTGAGGCTGACTGCTGCTGTGTAGAACAATAAGAAGCCAAAGCAGGCTTTCAAAGCAGCCACCCCAAGGAGGGGATCCAGGGAAAATATACAACCGATCAAGACAGGGAGCTGCTGTCTGAAAAAGCACACAGGGGATCATGGGGAAGAAACACATGTGATGAGTTCTGCCTAGTTAGAGCTGGTCACTAGTGATGGGATAAATCCAGCAGCATTTGGAGTCCAAGCACATGTGGAGTTTGCTGCAGAGAGACTGAAAAAAAAAAAAAAACACTTTCTCAGAGAACTTGGGGAGGGAAATGGAAAACCTATTTGGTGGGGCAGTGACTCCTGCTGCATGCAGCTTCTGCCTGTGACAGAGGGTACAAAGTCACAGGCAGACAGTTTTTTCATGAATTTGTGCCCCAAAATTTGGATGCCAAATAAAACATGACCCTAATTTGTCTTAACAATAAAAACCAAGAGTAAAAGTTGAATGACCAGAGAAGCAAAGGAATAGCCACAGTCACCACTTACCTCTCCAACTCTTCAGATTGAAAAGGCTGAGATTCTATCTACACCCTGCCTTATCACTTTCTTTCTCCACTCAAGTTGTCTCCACTCATCTTGTCTCCTCTCAGTAGAGACTTCCAGACCTTTATGTTAACTAGTGGCTAGCTCTGCCCTCTGATCTCTAGGCAAGCTTTATTTGTTAGAACACAAACAAAATATCACAACAGAAAGTCCCCCCACATGATTCTTGTTCATTGTAAAGCTATACAATGAATAAATAATATTTGTGACACATATGGTATTTGTTTCCAATTTCAATATAAGAAAGCAATATATGCAATAGTAAGAGATTAACCACTGAATTCCACTATTAGCTGAACAGCAGTCAGGACCAATTAGCCCAAAACTTACATTGCCTGAGTCTCACACCACTTACTCAATAGTAGGTAGAAAGAGTAGTAGATGGGAAAAGTCTTAGGGCCTTTTGGACAATATGCTAGTGATGAAACAAAAACATTAGTCAGTCTTCTACAAAGACAAAAGCCATTCTTTTCATACTGTTGTTGAAAATCACACAGTTATAGCAAAATCAAGACAACCCTGAGGTCGTCTGACAGGGGTGGAGACTTGAAGAGAGATGGATAGAAAAATGAACTAGAAAATTATCAATTATGACCTCAGAGTCCTTTAAAGCAGGGAAGGTACAGCAACAGGCAAGCATCAGGAACAAGAGCAAGAGCTTGCAGCTGGCCGGTAGTATTTCATAAACACATAGAAAGCAGAGCAAGAACATGAATTAGCGGCATGTTATATAGTCAGAAAGTGCACCCCAAGGACTTACTTCCTCTATAGATATTCCTAAAGATTTCATAACCTCCACAAACAGCCCCAAGGAAGGACCAATTGTTGAAAAGCTTCAGACTATACAGACTATTTTTTTTTTTTTTGGCTGAGCCCTCTGGTCATCTCCAGAAGTCTAAGCTTTCAACTTGGGTGCTAGAGTTCATTTATCTTTATCACTTTCCTGAAGGACTAAGATTTTGAATGAAAGTACACCTGGAAAAAGCTTAGTATTTACTGATTAGAGAAGACACAACTAAGAAAACCTTATCCTTTCTCTCATGTTTAGATGTCAAATCCAACACATTTCCATGGGAGGAGGGCCCACATCATTGTAGATTGTGCCATCACTAGGCAGTTGGACCTAGGTGATATTGGAAATCCAATGAAGCTTGAGAATGAGGCCAAAAAGTGAGGGCCAGCAAACTTCAGCCCTCCATGGTTTCTGCTTTCAAGTTCTTGTCTTGAGTTCCTGTCCTGACTTCTCTCAATGAAGGACCCTGCTTCTGGTCACAGTGTTTTGTGACAGCAACAGAAAGGTAAATATAGTAGACAGAAACGTCTAATGTCCTCTGAGCATGTAGTCAGCTATGTTGCAACTTGATGCTAAGACACACATATGCAGCAATTATGACTTTTTGTTTTAATCCAGGCCCTTTCTAAATTCTATTTAAGTGTGAGCTTATTTTTCCATTTTAAATTGCCTAGGGCAAATTAAAGAACTTCTCAAGGAGGCATTTTTACAAGAAGAGTATCTTTCAAATTGTAATTTCCATAGCAATTTAAGGCAATGGTGTGGAGGTGGAACTAACAGCTAAGTAGTGGAATAATTGCTTTATTCTGACAGGCTGTGAGAAAGCTGAACAGCTGCACATGCACATTCTTAACGTCCACATGCTTCCAAAATGGCGTCTTTATTCAGTAAAAATATTCTAAACATCCATGAATAGTTACTTTGGAAGTGAGAACTGTCATTACAGTTCAGAAAAAGCCACAGAGCACAGCAATACACAAGCATACATATATACATACACTAATACATACATACATACGAATATACATACATACAAACATAATTTATAGTCTCCATGACTGAAGTTTCTTGTAACATAAAAGCAGTTTTAAATCACTCAAAGATCACAAGTTTCTTATTTCATTAAAACTTCAAAATGTCACAATAAAATCAGACCATAACCATTCACCAAATTTGGTTTTTGTTTTGTCTTAAATGTTGGAACTCTGACATGGGAAATACAGTAAACATTTAAAATGGTTCTGGAATGCAATCTTCTGTACACTCATCTAGGTTTGGGAAAGAAATTCTATGCCTTACATAGAAAGAATGAGACAGAAAATACTTCCACAATGACATCCTTAAGACTGGATGAGAAAGCAACAGAAGCATGTCATTTGAAATCAGATCCTGTGGGTGGGGAATCTGCCAAAGATTCAAAAGGGATGGAAGAGCTCCAGGGGTCTTTCTCCTTTTCTTTTTTGTTATACTAATAATGACCTCACTTCACAGGATTGCCATGGAAACCAGTATTAAACTTATATGATTGGATAAATATGAGATTTTTGAAAAAGAGATTCTAAGAAATGAGATTTCAAAGTATACCTTAAGGGTTAAGAGATGGCTTTGTTGTCAAGATCAATTGATATATAAGCATGAGGCATGAGGACTTGAGTTTGAATCTCCAGAAACTCCATAAAAATTTAGGAATGTCTTTAAATACCTATAACTCATCAGTGGATTGGGCAGTGCATTCCCACTTCAGGGACAGAACTTTCTCTGGGCAGCTTGTCTAGACCAAATTGTGAACTTCTCGTTCAGTGGAAGATTCTGTCTCTAGGCAACAAGATAGAAGACACATTGCAGCTACATGTTCACATGCATGTACTCCCATCACAGCCCTCATACCAAATAAAGGAAGGCATATATTTGATGAAAAAGCATATTTATGTGAGGAAGTAAAAAAATAGCAATTGTACAAAACCCTTCCTGGATATATAGCTTAGGGCTTTGCACTGCATGTAGGAAAATATCCACATCCATCCCAGTTATTTTAGCCTTTCACTTGTTTTGACCAGCTAATATTTTTTTATCTCCTGTTTCTGTACTGCCTCCCACACTCCTATGGGTGTGTCCATATGTGTGTACATGCCTGCGGAGTTCAGAGGACAACCTGACACCATCACCACCAATACCACCACCACCACCATTATTATTATTATCATCATGAGACAGGGTCTCTCACTGATCTGGACCTGATTAAGTAGTAACCTAAACTGGCTTGTAAGTTAGCACAAGGTTTTTGTTTGTCGCAGCCTTCCAAATTCCAGGATTTTGAGTGTGCATCACCACACCTAGACAGTATTTAAAAGTAGATTCTGGGAACCAGATTCAGGTTTCCACATTTCTTAGTTAAGTAAGGTTTTTATTGCTGTGGAGACACAATGTGACCTTTATGAGGAAAACAGTTAATTGAAGAGGGTTGTTTACTGTTTAAGAGGTTCAGTACATTATCATCATGGGGTGAAGCATGGTGCTATGCAGGCAAATGTGGTGCTGGCTACATCCTAACCAGAAGACAGCAGGAAGATGAATGATACACTGAGTAGCATTCTGAGCACAGGAAATCTCAAATCCTGACTACACTACTTCCTATAATAAGGTCATACCCACTCCAACAAAGCCACAGCTCCCTGAGATTATGGTGACCAATTGCATTCAAACTACCACACAATGCTTAAAAAACAAGCACTTTACCAACCAAGATTACTTCCTTGCCCTCTGCATGTCTCTTATAAATACCAGGCTATCACCAGAAGCCAGTTTCTCACTTCATACTCATCATAATTACAGACCATTGGGGATACTTCATACAGTTTTGCCCCTGTAGAATGTTTCAGCAGCTCTCTTAAGGTATATCTACATATGTGAAAGACATAAGTTTCTACTAATTTTTCTGCACATACCCGTAATTTACATTAGCTTTTGAAGAAATTTCCCTATTTGTGTTTTAATGCATTAGGGTTTGAGATTCTATCTCCTGTCTTCTTAATGTTTGTATTTAGACTTTCTGCTACATTATACCATCAATAAGAGCAGGAACTATCTGTCTTATCTTCATCTAAATGGGATGCAAAATAAAGTTGAAATAAACCTTAGAGCAGGACAGCCTTAATTTGGAAAAATGACATTTTACTTAATGACCATTAACTTTGAAAGGGTTATATCTTCTCTCTTAACTGTAACTTCTTTGCACAAAAAGATGAAAAGTAAAGAAATGAGTAAATGGAATTATTTCATTATGAACCTATCATACAACTGTGTCTTAACTAAGGACCATTTGCCAAATCTGCCTTTTAGAAAACCAAAGTGAAAATTCAGAAACATTTGTATTTTGATAAAAAGCTTTGAACAGGCAGTCTGAATGTCTTAGGAGCAGTGGTCTGGTCTCTCTACAGCATGTTGACTCACTTAAGGAAAGCCTATCATCAATAAAGACCTCACTTTCCACCCCCCAATATGAAATGGGGAAAATTAGGAAATAGGTTTTTACAGTTTCCCCCAGCACACTTCCACTTCATGTAAACCATGGTGAGTTCTAGCTATACATAGGATTGAACCCAAGACTGCTTTCCTTCCATCTTAAGCTCATAAAACAGCAGAGTAAACAATTCCATGGACCAGCAAATCAAGAAACAGCAGCTATTTCCACAACCAAGGTCTCTCAGGGCCATTGTATAGCCCATATTAATGTCCCCTTCTTCTATGACTGAAATGTTTGTCTTATGTTATACATCACCTTATATCTTCATAATGTACATAATATATTTTTTCTACCCACAGCCTTGGTTTCTTTGATGGTATGGATCACATGTATGATTCATTCATTACCACATCTTTTGCTGCCAAGCTAATTCATTATAAATAGATTCATGGATGGAGGAAGGGAATTAAAGAAATATCAGAAGAAAAAATATTCAAACCAAAATTAAAATATGTACTATTCCAAAAATGTCTACGTGGCTACTTCATTTTTCAATGTATAACCTTTATTCTGTTAGAACACTGAAAATTGCTATGATTTATTCTTTGTTGTCTAATGCTTGCTTACTAGAGATGAAGAGGGTAGAGCACCCATTCTACTGCATTGTTAATTGGTACTTTCCTGTCATGAGAATATAAATGCTAACTAATTTTGCTATCTTACTTTCTGATAATTGATAATTTTATTTTTAGGCTTTTGTAATAATAATCATTGAGCTTTCATTTTAAGAAGTATTTTGTGAGCTGGACGTGATGGCACATGCCTTTAATCCCAGCATTTGGCAAACTCTCTGAATTAAAGACCATCCTGACCTACAAAGCTAAAGTTCTTATGCAGAGAAATACTGTCTTGAAAAGCAAAATACAGAAAATAAAAAGAAAGTATTTTGTACATCATGTACATTAAAAGCCTTGTTAAAGACTTCTCAAATGTAGCTATGAAAAACCATGGTCAAATTGCTGTTGAAAGAACCATCTTAGTGTATTGGAATACAGAGTTTGCAACTGCTTAACTTCAGGTAACTCAGTGTTGAATACAAAGTAAAGTCACCATTAACAACAAAATGCACACACTGCCCATTTCCAGGTATTAGACAATGTGTGACAAAGGTAAACAAAGATGGTCTATGTTAAAGATCCCATCCTCAAAGCCAGGCGGTGGTGGCACATGCCTTTAATCCCAGCACTCGGGAGGCAGAGGCAGGCGGATTTCTGTGAGTTCAAGACCAGCCTGGTCTACAAGAGCTAGTTCCAGGACAGGCTCCAAAACCACAGAGAAACGCTGTCTCGAAAAACCAAAAGAAAAAAAAAAAAAAAAAAAGATCCCATTTTCAAAATGTTACACATTTAAGTGAAATGAGAAGTATTGCATGAGGCTAGGAAGTCTTGGTTATAAGAGTAATTTGTCATGAAAAACAGAGACTACAGTAAAACAAAACTTTAGCTCCTTACCTAGTAGTTTGGATGGGAAAACAGTAATCAGTGAGATTGTGTCAATGTGCCATTGTATTAAGCTGTCATTTTATTTTCATTTTGTTGTACTTATTTTTAATGTTTCCTTAATTCTTTGAAAATTATTTATAAAATATATTTTTATAATATCAGTTATCTATTTCCCATAGCTCTTTACAGATACACTCCAAACCCCAATATTAAACTTCCCAAGCAAAAATATCCATTGTTATATTGCATGATTTCCCCCATGATTGCTATGTACCAGGTACCCTTCTATATACTCTTATGTGTGTTAAAGCAGGTGTTACTACCATTTTAAATATGAGGAAATTGAAAGTAACAGTTAATTTCAGGTTTGCAAAATGGTCAGACCACACCCTGCCAAGCCTGACAGCTCGAGTTTATCCATGGAACCCATACAGTAAAAGGAGAAATGACTTCTTCAAGTTGTTCTTTGACCTCCACATGTACATTACATCACAAATACTCATTACATAAATAGATCTTGGAATGAAATTGTGCTTCCTATCAAATATGATAACCTGAGTCCAATACAAAGATCCAAATGGTAGGAAAGAAATAACTGTATCAGGCTTGTTTCTTTGAGGCCACCAACCAGCTCCCAAGTCAAGACACGTGGGCTTACTAGTTTTGAGTGCTTGGCCTAGTTTAGGCATGTTTTTGGCTAGCTCATTTAATTTAAATTAACCTATTTCTTTTGCCTCAGTGCTTATTACCTTTCTCACTTCTGTATATCTTACTTTCACTGTTTTTCTATGTCTGACTGGTTGTTTTCTGCCTTGCTTCTTGCTCAAGAATCTCCCTCATTCACTCCTCATCCTTTTTCTCTTGTTCCTCTCTTCCTGTTCTTCCCAAGCCTAGATTTTTTTTTCCTACTTATTCTCTTTGCCTGTCATCCCTGCCCATTCTTTCTCCTGCCTAGCTATTGGCCATTCAGCTCTTTATTAAACCAACCAGGTGCCTTAGGCAGGCAAGGTAAGACAATTCTACATAATTAAACAAATGCAACATTAACAAATGTAACACGCCTTTACACAGTTAAAGTAATATTCTGCTGCATAAACAAATCCAGTTAAAAGAATCTACAACTGACTCATCAAATTGTCCTCAGACCTGTACATGAGTGCTGTAGTATGACTTTCTCCCTTCAAATAAATAAATAAATTATGTAATAATAAAAATGTAATAAAAAGTTCATTTTGTTCCTGAAGTTATATGGTCAGGAAAATGTGGTGATCTTGATAGAAGTTTCTAATCTTTTTATTTCTTGAGAAAATGAAAAAGTTTTGTGGGTAGCCCCACTTTCTCACACATGCCTGAAGCACCCAACTTTCTTCCTACTCTGCAGATCCTACTATACAGAAAACACATGAAGACTTCCACACAGGCACCTTCCAAGAAATCTATAGTCACAAGAAAATGAAGAGCTACTTGGATATACTAGTTAGCTTTGATACCAACAATAGACAGCATGGGTGTTAATCCATAACATGCAGTAGAAAGAAACATTTCCAGGGTTTCTGAAACCTCAATTACAGTCGGTCCCTTTTGCTTTCACATCTAGATGATGCCAAGCCCAATTCATCACTGCATTATATGACACAATAGGAAAATGATGACACAAAGACAAAAGTAATTATTACACAGAGGTTTTCATAAAAATCAATTGTGCTACTCACAAATTTGGTCAATTAACAGAGGCATATCTAACCCAGGAGTGGCTAGATGAAGATTTGAGACCAGATCAGTTCTTCATATGCCTCATTCCTGTATTCCTTTCTGTAGTGTTTATTATGATCAATTCAAATAAATTTGTATTGCTTCCCATGAACATTCCAATTTTTTCAAAGTATTACTAAGAATTTTTGCAAGATTTGCTTGCTGAGAAACCTCCACACTGCTTTCCAGAGTGGTTGCACAAGTTTGCATTCCCACCAGCAATGGATGAGTGTACCCCTTTCTCCACAACCTCTCCAGCAAAGGCTATCATTGGTGGTTTTGATTTTCGCCATTCTGACAGGTGTAAGATGGTATCTTAAAGTTGTCTTGATTTGCATTTCCCTGATCGCTAAGGAAGTTGAGCATGACCTTAAGTGTCTTTTGGCCATTTGAACTTCTTCTGTTGAGAGATCTCTGTTCAACTCAGTGCCCCATATTATAATTGGGTTGATTAGCCTTTTACGGTCTAGTTTCTTGAGGTTTCTCAGGAAATTCCGGATCAACCTATCCATGGACCCAGCAATACCACTCTTGGGAATATACCCAAGAGAGGCCTTATCACACAACAAAAGTATATGCTCTACTATGTTTATAGCAGCATTGTTTGTAATAGCCAGAACCTGGAAACAACCTAGATGTCCTTCAATGGAAGAATGGATGAAGAAAGTATGGAATATATACATATTAGAGTACTACTCAGCAGTAAAAAACAAGGACTTCTCAAAGTTTGCAGGCAAATGGATGGAAACAGAAAACACCATCCTGAGTGAGGTAAGCCAGACCCAAAAAGAGGAACATGGGATGTACTCACTCATATTTGGTTTCTAGCCATAAATAAAGGACCTTGAGCCTATAATTCGGGTTCTTAGAGAAGCTAAATAAGAAGGAGAACCCAAAGAAAATAATATAGGCTTCCTCCTGAATCAGGCGATGAAAGGAGACAGAGACAGAGACCCACAATGGAGCACCGGACTGAAATCTCAAGGTCCAAATCAGAAGCAGAAGGAGAGAGAGCACAAGCAAGGAACTCAGGACCGCGAGGGGTGCACCCATACACTGAGACAAGGAGGATGTTCTATCGGGAACTCACCAAGGCCAGCTGGCCTGGGTCTGAAAAAGCCCGGGTTAAATAAAACCGGTCTCGCTGAACATAGTGGACAATGAGGACTACTGAGACCTCAAGAACAATGGCAATGGGTTTTTGATCCTACTGTACCTATTGGTTTCGTGGGAGCCTAGGCAGTTTCGTGGATGCTCACCTTACTAGACCTGGATGGAGGTGGGTGGCCCTTGGACTTCCCACAGGGCAGGGAACCCTGATTGCTCTTTGGGCTGACGAGGGAGGGGGACTTCATTGGGGGAGGGGGAGGGAAAGGGGAGGCAGCGGTGGGGAAGAGACAGAAATCTTTAATAAATAAATAAATAAAAATTTTAAAAAAAGATTTTCTTGCATTCTGTGGACCTGAATATTTAGCACAAAACCATGTTTTACATAACATCTGCTGGAAATATTATTTGGCATGGAGCAATTTTAATTAATAGCATAATTCATAAAGTGAAATCTAAATTTAAAATGTCTTTTTTGCATAATGACAATATAACTCTCAGGATTATGTTTAAGCAGAGTTGAGATTACTTAAATCACAAAGAACATATAAGTAATGAACAACATTTTAAAAATATACTTTAAATATTGATACTGTTAAAGTTACCTGATTTATGAATTCCTAACACGACCCTTTAGAAGATCAATATATATTAGTCATAGACTATCAATTCTTAAGGGTCTAGGGAATGATCTGATGTGGTCTTGATCATTCAAATAGTATAGAGGTCATCTGAGCTATTAGTCACCTCCAGTCCTGTTTGTGGGAGCTGGGTATGGTCTAGTACTTCAGTTAATGTAAGAATTACCTAAGATATCAGCCACCTCCCATCCCAGTATTCTGGAGAGAAAACAGGTTATGCATCTTTTTCTTTACAGAAATCCAGGAAACATTCCTGGTTTCCTTGCTGCTATCTCTGAGTGCAAGAACTTTTGTGCTCCCAACAAACACACACACACACACAATGTTCATCTGTAATCAACCCCACAAAATGGGGACAGCAAGCTTTCTTTGGGAAGAAAGAACCAACTACTTGAGGTTTTAAAGATCATATACATCTGCTTTCCTATATTTTGTGGTATATTGTGATGTGTCTGTTTTACATCCCTTTAAAATTATAAAAATCTGGACATGACTGTGTGACTCTGTAACTCCAATATTGTATGGTGACAGAGATATACGTAGCTTGAAGATCAGTGGCCAGGCAGCCTAATGCAAACAAGCTTCAGATTTAGCAAGACACCTGTCCCAGGTTATAAAAATAGAGATCAATAGAGGAAATTCTTGAAGTCCTGTTTTGGCCTCTGCATATCATGCATAGACATTCACTCATAACACACACATGAGTACACACACACACATGAAAGGCTTTCTTAGTAAGATGGTCTTAAACTGGTGGGCTTCCTATTTAAGGTTGACCCCTATACTGGATCAAGAGAGACATGGTCCACATGGGACCCAATTCTATGACGCAAAAATGTGATCCACCTCACAACAGTCTTCTCACAAACTTATTCTTTTTAATAATTATAACACTATAGTTTGCCCTAAATTTCACCCTATTTAAAAAATGTAGTTTATAGAGAAAACCTTAAAGATCTAAATTGCCATGAATTAAATGTATTCTCTCACTTTTTAAATGCATCTTTCCGATTTCTGACTCTGATCCTGAACATTGTTCCAAGAGGGTCCTAAATGCAAAGTAAGGACTGCAGAGATAGATGAAAGATTAAAAGCACAAATTATACTCCCAGAGGATCTGAGTTTGGTTGCTAGCACCCTGTACTTCCAGCTCCAAGGAATCTGTTATCATCTTCTGATCTCCTCGGGTATGTACACTCATGTGTGCCGCATGTAGTTAAACATAACCAAAAATATTTTAAAAAAAAAATAGCCCAAATCTTACTAAAGTTAAACCATGTTGTTCACAATTATATGCAGTCTGAGCAACTGCCCATAGTTGTCACTGAACTGGGAGCACATTCCTTTCTAGCAGACCTAAACCTCTACAGGGTTGTTTTCCTTGTGTTCCATTCACCTCTGCTGTCTCTACTCCTATTCATTCCTGTCTTAGTTGTTTTATATCATTTATTTTACCTTCTTTTTTGGGCCTTGCTGTGTACAAGGGTCTTTAGCCTGTCACTTCTAATTTAAAAAAAAAAAAAAACACTGATTGGCCAGTAGCCAGGAAGGAAGTATAGGTGGGATAACCAGGCAGGAAGTAGAAGCATGGCAACAAGAATTCTGGGAAGAAGGAAGTTTCAGTCTGCACTCATCACACAACCACAGAGGAAGCCATACATAGAGCAAGCAAGATGTGACAGCCTCGTCAAAAAAGGTATCAAGCCACATGGCTAACACAGACAAGAATTATGGGCTAATGTATGTTAGAAGAATTAGTTAATAAAAAGCCTGAGCTAATGAGCCAATCAGTTCATAATTAATGTAGACCTTTGTGTGATTCTTTGGGACTTAATGGCTGCAGGACTAGGTGGGGTAGAAACTTCAGGCAACACCAAAGGTGATCTAAATAATAGAATGCAAATTAGTGAGTGGTAGAAGTAAACAAGGAATTTAAGGCCTGCTAAGCCAAGAAGAGGCAACCTGGAGTCTGCATGGTGCTGTCAGAGGTCCTGATCATGCCAATGAGGGGTAACCACAGAATGCAGTCTGAGTGTCTATCAGAGGAACTGTTTTTACCTGGCCAATGAGGGGTAACCATGCAATGTCAATGGATTGGAATGCCTGGGTACTGGAGGGTATATAAGTTTTTCCCACTGTTAAGTGAGTCTGACCTATCACTTTCATCTGAATCCCAGCATCTGGGTTCACTGACCTTGTGCCTCTCACTTGCTCCCCTGAGGAAGATTTTAGCAACATCTGGCACCAAGGACAATGACTTCGAACATAGGTTTTGAATTCATGTGTTCAGATTCCTTTTCTTCATTGTGACTGTTATTTTTGGGTTTTTCCCTGAACAGGTTTGAGTCACCTCCCTTTGTTTACTCAAAGTGCTGCACAGTATTTTTGGGAAAAAAAAGGACCCTCGTTCCCTTTAGCAGGTAAGTGTTGGGACCCCCATCCTTAAATTATTTTGTGAGGTCTGTCACATTTGTATGCCCATCTGGTTAGGAAGGCACATTTTGTTTTTCTGCTTCAGTTCACCCAGTATCTCCATATAAGAACTGACCTCCCTCCCAATAGTCAGAAAAACAGAATGAAGGCTTGGCTCCTGAGTGCCATCCCTCACCTGGAGACACCTTGTGGGGATATGGTTGTGGACTAAAGAACCACAGAAGTTCCTCACTAATCATAACACATGAAGGTACGATACAATTTCCCACCCCTTTTGAATATTGTCTCCCTCTACAAAATGCAGAACCTCTCTGCCTCCACCCCTTCCATGTCTGAACATTACTTGAAATCTGATGAGGAGAAGGCAGACAGTTCAAACCTATGAGACATGCTACAGAGAGTGCAGCTGCAGTTAAAATAACATGTGCAGCTTCCCTGTCAGTACCACTCCTTCCAAGGGAGGCTACACCTCTGCTGCAGTACTCTTGCAGTGAAAAGCCTCCAGTTTCATCTGCCTCTGAAGGCAGAAATACTCCTAGCCACTGCAGTGCCCCTGTCTCAGGCCTCAAAGCCCAGCAGAAGCATTCCAGTCAAACTGGAAAAAAATGCCATTAACCAGCCCTGGATTCCCACTCCCGTAGCTAAACGCACCCTTACCTGGAAGGCAGCAAATGAGTTGAGTCTGGATTTACCTTACTTTAAACACGTCCTCACTCAATGGGCAATGCAACTCCATACTTTGATTGGTATAGTCTTCTCAAAGCTGAGCTGGAGTCAGCAGCCTTTATTAGCTGGAAATCAGCTTACAAGGGTCAAGGAGAAGCTCAAGCATGAACAAACCTCCTAATTAATGTTCCAGTGACCCTTGTCATGGGCTGTTACCTCATTGGCTGAGGTAACTTAGTTCATTCCATCCATCAGGCACAGATTGGCAATCAAGCGTACTGCCAACTTGGCCTTCAAAGTTCTTACAGCATGCACCCTGCAGGACACTTCACCTTAATTCTACCATCGTATTAAACAAGCAGGGGAACTTTTTACACACTTGTCAATGAGGCAGTGGAGTGGAGAGTAGACCCAGGAATTGGTTTGGGAAGGTTTTAATGTCTTCACCTACACTGCAGTTGCAGCAGTCTGCAATGAGGACATTCATAAGAAGTTATTGGCCACAAGAGATCTTGATCCCAGTAACAGTCCTATCACTGACCTCACCAATCTCCTGGATGCCCTGCTTGCAGACAGGCGGCACACTGATGATACTTCCAAAAGCCCCCAAGTAGATAGATCTTGCTGAAGATGCAGTAAATCAGGCCATCTGTAACATGTCTTCCCCAGGAAAAACCTAGGACACAATGCCCCAGATGCAGCAAGAGATTTAATTGGGAAGAGAGGGCAGATCACAATCTGTTAAAAGACCTGCCCCTTTCAACTCCAGGCAGGATCCTCCTCAGCCCCTCCAGTAAGAGGAGGTTCTAGTAATCCGAAAATCTATTAGACACTACTCATTTTTCTATACTCCCCAATGCTGACCATCTATCTTGATGAAAAAAACAGAGGCTTAGTGGATATGAGTGCAAATGTCACTATATTAACAGAAATGGAGGCACTCTGCTTCCTGCATTGGAAATTTAGATCTGGGCATTTTATTATTGGAGTAGGAGGCCAAGAAGATTTAAAACTTACAACCTGTCCGGTCCACTTGAAAGACCTTGATAGCAACAAGGGAGCCATTCACCCTGTCATTTCCAAGGTACCTAGAAACCTTTGGGGCAGAGACATTCTGGAGGATATTGGTGTTGTCCTAACTGCTGATGATAGAGTTTTTTTTTTTTTGATAACATTCAGGTCCATAAAAAGATAGGTTTGGCAAATTGACCTTAAAGTATGAGTGTTGGTATGGAGAGCATATGAATGAGAACCAGATAAACTTGTCTTCCCCTTTTCTTTAAAGAATACCCAGTCCCTCTGGGCAGACTCTATCTTATTCCAGGAAATAATTGCAGGATTCACAGGAACTGCTGATAATCACTTGCTAAAAACATAAGATCTTAGCAGGGCTCCCTACATTTCCAATCAAGATACAACTCCACGCAGTCTCCTACTTCACTCTCATACTTCATGCCCCCCAGAGCTTTTCAGATTCCAATAAAAACAGACATGGTATTCTTATCCAGTGCTCTGGATCCAAAGGTGTTACATATGTTAGTCCCAACCCTGGTTCTATTCAACTGGGTGAATTGTTGACTTTCCACAAAGTTCTAGTGGAGTGCCAGATTGAGTCCAATAACACTTTTTTTTCTGACACCCAGCATCCCAAACAGGCAGTTCAGGTGCTAGCCTTTTCTCAAGTCAAAGACACACTGATCCCCATTACCTGCACTATGCTGCTCATACAAGATGTCTCAAATCAGGGGACTGAGTTTTGGTACCTGTCACATATTAGAACTCATTGCAAATTACCAGGATTATTGACTCAAGGAAATGAGGTCACAGAGAGCATCATATTAACAACCAACATGGATCTCCTAGAACAGGCCAGGGCTCTTAATCAGAAGTTTCATCTATCTCTACAGAATTTGCATAGATTGATTCCAAAATTAGCAGTTTCTCAATGTAAACATTTGTTTGGTCATATACTACTTGTGCCTCTCTTGCCGCCTTAGGAATGCTTCAATGCACAAGGTTTAATCCCTGGGGCTTGTTGTCTAATGGCATCTGGCAGATAGATGTTACACACTATGCCCCTTTGGGCAATCTTAAAAATGTTCATGTAATAATAGACACCTGTTCCTCCTTTCTGCCCTTTGTCTTTCTGGAGAGAAAGCTGTCAATGCTATCAAGGCCTAGTCTATCATGGTAGTTATGGGGGTACCTTGGGCACTTAAGACTTATAATGACCTTGCCTATGCCTCTCAACAATTTAATAACTTTCTGAGGTCCTGGAAGATTTGCCATACCATTGACAGCCCTTCTGATCCACAAAGATGTGGAGAGAAACAGTAGAGCTCTTAAAGAGCCATTGGCCAGGACTATCTTCCCAGTAGTTAAGAGAACTTTCTCAGTGTTGATAAAAAGGGACTCAGCCCAGCTGATAAACCCTGGGCATCTTTGTAAGGGAACACACCCCTTCTGCTAGTTGGACAGAGAGATACTATCTCCCTCTAATGGCAGCCTCCAGTCCCACCCCCACCCATTAACCCATGGGAGAAAGTATGCTTGTGTTTTTCCTTAGACTATCACAACACCAACACAGGTCCTGTAAGAGATGTATACCCAGCCATGGATTAAGCAAGGAGGGAGTAACCCAAGATGGGCAATACATATACTCCCCTTTCTTGTTCTCACTGTCCCCCAAACAAATGGATTTATTAAAGGCAGAAGTTATGACCTTTGAGTCTTTATTATTTGAAAAGATCTGACATAATATAAAAAGGCTATTTGATTCTTCCAGGATGCTCACATATACATTAATTGGCAGGTGGTATTGTGAATCCTTATTCTCTTTAAATGTCTCCTGCAACAGACAGCAATTACGGTGAATCCTCAGCTGTTAATGGCTCTTAGACATCCTTCTTGAAGTACTCCACAGGAGATAGTGCTTCCCAAGTTATCTGTAGTTCAAAAGACTACCCTAGTTCCTCCTCCCTGGCAGCTCTCCAGGAGTGAATACTCTTCTAGGGGTGGAAGACAATGATAGGTAAGAGCTTGTTTGGCAGGCCAAACTAAGACAGACATAATCTAATTGCTGAGCCCTCCTCAGGTGGAATCAACAAGGACTGAGCAAAAATTCTAGCTCCCCCTGAATGTTCATGTAATAAATCAAAAAAGTAGATATGTAGAAAGATAAGGCCTACCAGACCAAGATGAGCAAACCTGAAGTCAGCCTGAGAGTCTAGCAACAGATGCTGTCAAAGATTTCGATTGTGCCTAAACAATGAGGGACAACCATGTGATATTAATGGATTGGAAAGCCTGGGTGCTGGGGGGGGTACATAAGCTTTTCCCCATTGTTAAATAAACGAGTCGAGAGACTCGTTTCATATTCCCTTCACCAGACTCCCCACGTCTGTATTTGTTGACATCTCACCTTTTCACCTCCTCCCCAAAGGAAGACATTAGCTCCCCCCCACACACACACACACTACAACAGTTCAAGAGTGGGTTATAGTATCAGAGTCCTGAAAACAGTACTCACCAAATGCAAAGGAGAGGAGGAAACAGGCTTTTCAGGACAGTGGAAGACAGGTTGGCTCCTTCCTGTCTTTACTTTTCTTTGGTGAGATATAGGAAAAGGAAGGCTTTCTCAGAGAACTAATTCACATTCTAGTTCTATCATTCATAATCATCAACCATATTCCTGTACTGAGAGCTGTAAGAATTGTTCCTGATGTCTAAAGGACACATACCCATGCTCTTGAAGTAAGTGAAGAGTGGCAGCTGTAGAGTCAGTGGCATGATTGGGGTTAGAATGCCCTTTTTCTGTTCCTGATTGTCAAAAATCCCTTTACTGATGTGACCCAAGCACCTTTGAATAGTACAAGGATCCTCCTTTGTACCTTTGTCTCACCCCAGCTTCTGCACAGGCCCTCCCAAAAGGTTAGACCTACTGACAGACATCTTGATCTATTTATACATCTTTCTCCTTGAACACATTGCTGTCCACATCTGTGCTTCTCATTGCTTTTTACCTAGTAATTGTGCAGCCCTTACTTTCACACCTCCTGACTCCAGACTCAGCCAGCTGCTTTGTTGTTGTTGTCTATTTTCAAATTATCATCTGTGCCCATTTCTATTGGTATTTTGTTCACTATTTTGAAGGAATTGCTGTTGGCAATTCTATCTTTCTCTCTAACTAGTAATACTTTGTGAAAAGGGGCCTTGTGATTGTATCTTCAATCTACAGCATCCCCGGAATGCCTGTTGAATTAGTATCTGTTAAAATCCATCTTCTGAAAAAATTAATTGACTATGACTTTTGTAAAATTTTCAAATTCCTCTGACATTTTTATAAACTTTATGTGTAACTGTAGATACAAACTCCATGTGTTCTTGTAGGATACTAACCATATCAAAGAAATTCTTGGTATTATTATTATTTCCATAAGATTATTAAGACTCAACACATTTATATACATAATTATCATGTGTGCTGGTAATATTCCTACATTTAAAACAGTGTTACCTATTTATAAACTGAAATGTTAAAGCTATGGATAACGTAATGCCCCTCTCCTGGGAGCTTACAACAATGGAAAAGAGAAGGTAAGTCAACATATCAGTGTGATTAAAGTCATCACATGCACAAACACAGAAGTGGTAAAAGGCACCTACCCAGATTAAATAAAATAAAATAAAGCCTGGAAGATTACAAATAAAGTCATCCATATCCTACTTCCTTCTTGTATGACACAACAATCTTCTTTGAAAGTTACAATTTAAATGCCTCTGATGGATAAGAGAATTTGATTTTGTTCCAAAAAGTATTTGGAAAGAACAAATTGGACTTGGTGGGGGGAGTTTTGGTTGAGATTACACAAAGGTGCAAGGGTGGATCTGGAAGGAATGGAAAGTCATTATGATTGGGACAAATTGTAAGAAATTGCCAGATAATTAGTGAAATGTTATATTAGAGAAAATAAAAGAAATGTTTACCTGACTTCTGGTGCTGTTGATCTGTTGATGTGGATACCTAAGCATCAGTGCTTCTCATGAAATGTTCTCTGACGGGTACAATATCAGTGGAACAGATATTCACACCTGCATTCTGCTATAGGACTTGATCCTACATAGAATTTCAATGTCTGTCCAATAAACTTAAGTCTGTGAAAAGTCCCATTCAAATGAAAAGAGTTTTGTCAAATCTCAGAGAATGAGTCAGCATGCCATTGCGGATCAGTTAGTGAATGATTAAGTTTGAATTTTACCAAATATCCTCAATATTTCAAAGATAGATAAAGACCAGTTATCTGCAAATTGGTGAGTCCACAGTTCTTTAAAACATTAAGTCATCTATCATCCCTCAAGTCCCTGTGCAATAGGTAAAGATTACTGTTCATCCTTTATAGATAGAATATTTGAAATGTAAAACAGCATAACCAAGGGCAAAAGGAACTCAGCGTCATGATTAAATAAAAACTCTGAATTTTGAACAGCCAAGCTTGGCAGAGAAATTTTTCACATTGCCATTTTTTACAAAACACAGAAACCCAGGAGGGGGCTTCTTAAGAAGGAAATACAAATTTTAAAGCAACATGAAAGTCATTTAATGCAAGTCATAGGCAATCAGCTAAATTCTCCCTACTCTTGCCTGCAAGTAGGTAGCTGTCAGACCAGTAATTGGGTGACTTGGAATGACCTAAAGAGATTATTTGCTGACAGCAGTGAGCAAGACGAAAAGAACAGCAGGGAGTACCTACACGCTGTCATCTGTGCTTCTAAAAAATGGTAATCAGTATTATTGTAAGCAACTCACTCACTTATGTTCTCTAACTGAGGACAGAATTTGATAAACCATTGCAGAAATTTATAATCAACTTAAAGAAGTTGTCCATCTAAGTAAGCATCTTCTTTGCTTCTAACTGCCTTTCTTGGGCACTGGAAAATGAACTGTAGTCCTATGAATGAGTAGGGAGTTCTCTAAACCGTGGCACCATTTCTCCACCACCACTTCCCCACGGTGCTTTCTAGGTACAATATTGTTGACATATTCCTGCAGGTGATTCTCCCTCAGCTGATGAGGGAAACAAAGTAGTTGGGGATTATCATCTCCATTTTTTTTTTATGGTGAAAAAGTGTATATTTAGAATTAGCCGGCTGGGCTCAGTTTAGATGATTCCGATCTTATTGGCAACATCCAGAGCATCATAATCAGGAGCCAACCGAACATACGCCTTCTTCTCTCCGTCGGGCCTTATGAGGGTGTTGACTTTGGCCACATCAATGTCATAGAGTTTCTTCACAGCCTGTTTGATCTGATGCTTGTTGGCCTTGACGTCCACAATGAACACAAGTGTGTTGTTGTCTTCTATCTTCTTCATTGCTGACTCGGTGGTCAGGGGGAATTTGATGATGGCATAGTGGTCAAGCTTGTTCCTCCTGGGCGCACTCTTCCGGGGGTATTTAGGCTGCCTTCGTAGCCGCAGGGTCTTGGGCCACCGAAAGGTGGGCGATGTGTGGATCTTCTTCTTTTTGTGGCTGTGGACGCCTTTCAGCACTGCTTTCTTGGCTTTCAAGGCCTTCGCTTTAGCTTCGGCTTTGGGAGGGGCGGGAGCTTCCTTCTTTGCTTTCGGCACCATCTTGACGAAAAGGCATCATCTCCATTTTCTAAGTGATAAAAGGGAAGTTCTCTGGCTTCTGTGAGTTTTCTAGATCAGCACTGTTTAGGATAGTTGAGACAAGATAGCCTCCAGGACCTCCATTAACAAAGCTATCTTGTCTCAATATATAAGGAGCTTTACAGAGTTTACTAACTGCTCTCTGTCCTTGCCTCTAAAGTAAAGAAGCTTCTAATCAATGAAATGTTGGGGAAAAATCCATCTGTAATTTGCTTTATTGGTTGATGAATAAAGCTAGTTCAGCCTATTGCAATGCAAAATAAATTCAGGCAGGTAATCAGAACAGAGATATAGGGAGAGACTACCTGGAGTCAGGGGGATGACATGTAGTTGCCAAAGGAGAAAGATACCAGTGACCAGTCAAAACTTTATCAGTAGGCCACAGCCTCATGGCAATACATAGATTAATAAAAATGAGTCAATATAAGGTGTAACAGATAACTAAAAATTTGCCTAATCTATTAGTCAAGCAGTGTGGTAATTAATATAGGTTCTGTGTCATTATTCAGCTTTGGGTGGCCAGGAAATGAATGTTTGGGGGTGATGCCCACCACCCACTTCAGATCTCAGTGCGTGTGTGCCCATGAAAATAGCTGAGAGAGCTCACCAGCTGCTCAGCACTCTCTGCCTGAGCAACCAACAGGATCGACCAAATTGAGTCTGCCAGGCATGCACAGGCAGAAGAGCTTGGTGGATCCCATCCACCATACACAGATATTTCCAGGCTGTGCAGTGTTCCATGACAAATTTAGCTTTTACACAGATAAAAATAGTTTATCTGCTGCATGCTCCTTCCCAAAATTGAGGTGGTGAGTGTGGCTCCTTTCTGGTAGTCCCAGAGGTGGCCACAAAGGTACCTCTGCCATAGTGAAAGACAAAGAGAGGCAGAGACAGAGACACAGCAACCCAGGCCAGTGTTTCCACACTGCCTACCATTTTAAAATGCTCCTTGTCAGAAAAATATTTCAGAAATGCAATAGAACAGATGCAGACATAAAAGACCTCTAAACATGACACATTGTGTTCAAGAAATGAAAATAGGCTTGGAAGAGAGAAGAAAAAGTATAGACACTTAAAAAATAAAATTAAAAAGTCCTTAAAGAGACAGTAAAAGTAATATAAAAGAGTAGAGACAGACATAGATTAAAGAAATAAAAGTAAATGAAAAGGCCATGTAAAATAGAAAATACACAGAGTTTGGATTATTTATACTATTGTGTCTTCTTTGAATTTTTTGACTGCAGAGATATATTTAGCAAAAAGTAGTCTAAAAGTCTGTGCCCAAATTCCAAAGTATTGTTTATAAATGAGTTTTTTTTCATTTAAAGGGGGTTGACTGCAAGTGATTAATGGTCAAAGTCAATTTCTATTAAAAAAATTAAGTGGGATATGATATAGAGATGAATACTTTACATTGGTTTGGATTTTGATCTATTGATACAAATTTAAAGTAGATTTGTTACAGTATGTAAATGTGTTTCTACTCTAGGTTAAGGTATTTGTGCTTATGAAGCTCATTTAAAAATATAATGTATAGTTAAAAATACAGATTAATAGCCGTCTATAATAGTCAAACTTGTAGTCATATTAGTTATACTTTCTAAATGTCTAAAGACACATTTCAGATAGATAGCCCTTTCAAAGATCTCTACCATTTCAAAGATCTACAGAATATGGTATTTTAAATGTTGTAAGAACTTTGTCTTTTCTCAACAGTAAGACTTGTCTGCTTCAGGCAGCACCAATTACTCCAGACAGGTTGATGGGCATTAAAGAAACTTATTATAAAATTTGCTTTCAATATGACAAGGCTAGCCATTTGGGAAAAAAACTTTCCTTTCCTGGATTGCTTGATGGTATGCTGTATGAACTGGACATACAGGACCCAAAGAAAAGTGACTGCTAAATTTTCCAAAAGACTAGATGGTTCTTCATTGTTTCTGCCTCACTAAAGAAACTGCCAGACATTCTGCAGGACACAAAAGAAAGCAACTGATTAACTTTGCCATTACAAGGCAAAACAGAACTTCAAACTTTCTGCTTCATGGTTACTACGGGCCTATAAGCTGAAGATGGATGCCCCAACATTGCAAAAGAACTTTGAATGACTGTCCAAGAGGCTATATGTCTCTATCAATTCTGGAATTTTGGAGATTGCACACATTCTGTTTACATAGGTAATATTATATCTGTCTGGGATCCTTAAGGAGTTAAAATCAGATAGTTATAGTTACAGTTTCCCTTAGTTATGATGAACAATAAATAAGGTATGTTCAGGGAGCATGGGGGCCCTTTGTTTGTCCCAGCCACCCCGCTAGCTGTGCCAATTGTAAGAGCAGAGAGGACCTTGTTTTCATCCCATTTGCCCGTCTAGCTTGCACCAGAAATAATCACACAGAAACTGTATTCATTTCAACACTGCCTGGCCCATTATCTCTAGCCTCTTATTGGCCAACTCTGACATCTTGATTTAATTCATTTCTACTAATCTGTGTTCATCACAAGGTTGTGGCTTACCAGGAAAGATTCAGCATGTCTTATTCTGGCAGCTCCATGGGAATTCTCTCTGCTTTCTTCCTCCCAGAATTCAGTTCTGTCTCCCCGCCTACCTAAGTTCTGCCCTATAACAAGGCTCAAAGCAGTTTCTTTATTAATCAATGAAAGCACACAAATACAGGACCTCCTACACCATTTCCCCTTTTCTGTTTAAACAAAAACAAAGGCTTTCATTTTAACATAGTAAAATTCCATATAACAAAACAGTTATCAAGCAAGAATTACAGTTACAATATTTATATCTATTTTATCTTTTATCATAACTAAGGAAAACTCTATAACTATCTATCTATTTTTCAGCTCCATCAAAGACTCCAGAAGGATATAATATTATCTAAATAAACAAGAAATAAGCAATTTCCAAAACTCTACAAATGACAGAGACATCTCGCTGCCTGGACAGTCACCCAAAGTAATTCTGTATAGTTGGGGCATCCATCTTCACCCTACAAGCCCACAGTATCCAGGAGACTTTTTCATGATGGAGGAAATTTCAAAGACAGATCAGGCACTTTCTTTTGTATCCTGCAGAATGTGTCACATACTTTTTCATGAATCAGGAACCCTGAAGGACCATCTCAACTTTAGGCAAGGTTAGCAGTCTTCTCTCTGTGGGTTCTTGATGTACAGTTTATGCATCAGTCCAGGTGAGAACAGTTTCTTGCCCAAATGGCTAACCAAATTCATAAGGAGCCTCTTCAATGCCCATCTTCCTCTTGAAGTAGCTGGTGCTGCTAGGAGCAGACATGTCTCATTGTCATGAAAAGCCCTAAGTTATTAAAACATTTTAAATTCCATATTCTGTAGTATTTGAAAGATATGAAGAATGCCTATCTAACTGAAATATATCTCTATATAGCTAGGAAATCTAACTAATATGACTACAAGCTTGATGATTATTGATGATTATTCATTAACAACCCGTATTTCCTGATTATGCATTACATTTTTAAATCAACTACACAATCAAAATACCTTAATCAAGATCAGAAATAGATATACATATAACAAAATTGACCTTAAATTTGTATCAATAAATCAAGGTTTATACCAATGCAAATTATTCATCTCTATATCATATCCCCCTTTATGTAAGCAAACATTTACAAACAATATTTGGGAATATAGGTGCAGTTTTTTTTTCTCCAAACTGCTTCATGCTCTATGGGGGCACTGTAAATCAGGTCCTTTATGGTGTATCCTTTGTGTTAGGTTCATCTCAGTAAGCAATTGGGTAAGTAATTTTCTGAGGGTGTTTATGGTAACCTTTCAGAAGGTCATGGTCTATCATACAATATTGGTCTATAAACAATCCACAGGGTCTCATCCTCCGTGAAAATGAAAAAAGAGCCTCTATTCGAAAGCATCATATGCTTAGACCCAAATTCTGAAGTCATAATACTTTTATAATATACATGGTGGATTAGCTTAGCAGAAAATACAATGAAAAGTCTCTCTGTACTTAGTTCCTTCACAGTCAAAGAATTTATAGAAAACACAATAATATATAGAATCCAGACTCTGTGGATTTTCTATTTTTGTGTGGCTTATTTTTACTCTATTACTTTATTATGTCTCTTTAAAGACTTTACCTTTATTTTAAGGATTAACTTTATTTTATAACTTTGTATACTCTTTTTTTCCTCTCTCTGAAGCCTACATACATTTATCTAATTCTGTGACCCATTTAGAGGTCTTTTATGTCTGAATCTATCTTTATTGCATTGTCTGTAATTTTTTACTATCTTGAAAAACTTTTAACATGCTAAGCAGCTTGGTTGCAGCTGCTCTGGATGTTGGCTCCACCTTTTTTCAATTTCAAAATGGCGGACATACCATTTCTGCTAGCTCTAAGGCTGCCAGGTAGGAGCCACACTCAGCACTTTACCTCTGAGAATGAGCTTTTTATATGAGTTACAGCCAAATCTTCCACTCATGAAGGCATAAGTCACGAACAATGCCACATCAGTTTGGAGTTATGATTAATAGGGTGGTATTTATTTAAAGGGGAAAAAACTTACAGATCAGCATCCCAGACACCAGCCCTCTGCACAACCAGGAAGGGAGTCTCGTCACCGCCCGAGCAGGAAGTGAAGAGAGTGAGCTGAGGAAGTAGCCGTTTTTTTAAAGGGAGAGAAACCATGCCACAATGGGCTGGTATCTCAGCAGCTATTTGTTGGAGGGGGGGGAAGGACCTCCCACAACACACTCAGAGCACTGCACACCCTGGAAACATCTCTGTGTATGGCGGCAGGAATCTATGATGCTCTCCTGCTATGTATGCCTATTAGACCTGATCATGCCATCTGCCCAGCCAGGAAGAGCTGAGCCACAGGCATGATCTCAGATACTTTCCTCATGATCCCAAGTGGGCACCATGACACCTAGGTCAACAAATGTGCCATAGCTGGAGTTTGCACCAGGGGCAGGGCCCAGGAAGCTTTATTTTAAATGGTGCAGCTTTTTTGTTTGTTTGTTTTGGTGAGTCAGAAAAATCTCTCTGTGGCATTCTGCCAGCAAATGGCAAAAGGCTGTGTTAAACTCTATATTTATGTCTAGAATTACTTTTCAAGCCCTCTTAGTTTTTACGTGGAGTTAGTTGGCCATGTTGGGCAGCCAATCTGTTGTATGGAGATCGGGGGCAGGGGCACTTTGTTTGTCCTGGCTGCCCAGCTAGCTGTAAGAGGAGAGGGGGCCTGCTTTTCATCCTGTCTACCCAGCTAACTTGCACCAGAAATAATCACACAAAAACTGTATTTATTTCAACACTGCCTGGCCCATTATCTCTAGCCTCTTATTGACTAACTCACACATCTTGATTTAACCCATTTCTACTAATCTGTGTTTATCATGAGGTCATGGCTTACTGGGAAAGATTCAGCATATCTAATTCTGGAAGCTCCATGGCAGTTCTTTCACTCTGCTTTCTTCCTCCCAGAATTCAGTTCTGTCTCCCCACCTACCTAAGTTCTGCCCTATCACAAGGCTCAAAGCAGTTTCTTTATTAATCAATGAAAGCAACACAAATACAGAAGGACCTCCTATGCCGAAGGTATAAAGCTTTAGACTGACAAGAATAAGATAGATGATAGAGTATTTTTTTATTTTGCCAAATGTAAATGGACTAAATATTGTAACTATAATTCCTGCTTGATAACTATTTTATGTATCTAATTTTATTGTGTTAAAGTTAAAACATTCCTTTTTTTATTAGACAGAAAAGGAAAAATGATGTGGGATGTTCTGTATATGTGTTGCTTTATTGCTTTATGAATAAAGCTGCTTTGGCCTATCACAGGTCAAAATAAAACCAGGCAAGAAATCCAAACAGAGAGGTAGGGAGAGAGTAGGTAGACATGCCATGTAGCTGCCAAAGGAGAAAGACATGAGCCACAGCCAGGTCTTATCAGGAGGTCACAACATCATGGTGGTACATAGATTAATAAAATGGGTTAATATAAGATATGAGTGTTAACCAGAAATATGTCTAAGCTTTTAGACAAGCAATGTTGTAATTAATATAGTTTCTGTGTCATTATTTTGGTCTCAACATTCAAGAAATAAACAAGCAGTCTCCACCTACAATCATCTCTCTGTATCATCTAGTACCATCACAATCATTATTAAAGCCCACTAATAACCAACCAAAGAGTATAAGATCTTCTTATCATCACTAGACCATTTTAAAGGTATCACCAATTATGGCCTTTTGGTGAAGATTAGGTCATTGTAGTTAATAAGGTTTTATGAAGAGTAGATTTGACATATTTATTCAAATACATTTATTAAAAAGCAAGAGTTTTACAATGTAATAAAAAACACAACTTAGATTAATAAGTACAGCATGCCTTACTTCCAGGGTACTAATAAATGATAATACTTTGGATACCAGCTAATATGCTATGAAGTTATCAATAGTTAAACCACATGTTACTAAGTGAAAATCATGGAAGAACCTAAAGCCAGTTTTGTAGGTAATAATTTTTCTTACTTGTGGTGTTGACAGGCTAAAAATAGAAAAAGCTGTAAGCAGAAGTGTAAGCAGAAGAAATTTATACAGGACTTTGTTTTCCTTCTGAGTTGCCTATGAAGGAAAGAGAGATTTACCATGATCTGTCACTCTGGGCAGATGACTGACTTGTGCTCAGGTGGAATTTGCATACTGAAAGCTGCTTGGGCCCCAAAAAACTTACCAGGCTCTATATAGAGGGATGATCTCACTCTGTGCTGGAATCTAGCAGCTGTTTACCATTTGTGTCATTTTGCAAAGCCTTGACCCATAGCTAATTGGGAAATTCAGTCCTGTGGAGAAAGGTGCCTTGGAAATATTTACAAGAGATGCCTTTATCCAGATGAAAACTGGCCAGGTCGAGAATGTAAGAATCTTCATCATGTACCTTGACAGAAGTTAGAGGGTGCTTGTGGGGAGGAGAGAGCTGTCTGCCACTCATTCACAGAGAATAGTGAGAATGAGAAACATCAAAATTGCTGCTGCCTTCTCCTCATGAACCTGAATGCCTAAGTGTTAAAGAACAAGGGCAGAGTGGGAAATCACCCAAACCTTCATCCTAAGAATGTTGTTATGCCTGCTTATTTCCAGGCACATGTGTAAGTAAAAACATTACTATGTCATTCTACTCAATAGATGAGCATTTGAATACATTCATCATATTATAGTACTCATATTTTCAGACTAGAGACAACACTACTCTTGTGCCATTGACTTATGCACACACCCCTTTTACACTCAAAGGAAGACAGGTCTACCTTTTACTGTTCCAAGCTAACTAAACAGAGTTCTACATCTGTGAAAACAGTCTGTATTGTTATGATGTCAACTTATCACGATGGCATTAAGGATTTCCCTTGCAGTAAAACCACCCCCTCAACTCTTGGATTTCCAGATCTGGAATTGATTGATAGTCATAAATAACATCGCTGGTAATTCCTTAACATTTCTTTTCCTGGGATACATAAACAGAGATTTATGAAAATAAAAAAAATTCAAATGATAGGAAATATTGTTAAGTATTTCACATATTAGTTTTGTTAATTTTTTTGTTTTATTTTTAAAACTATGACTCATGGTGTGGCCCAGGCTGGCCTTAGGTCCACTGTATAGCCTTGGCTATCTTAAAACTTATAGTAACCTCCTGCTTCAATCTTCTAAATTCTGGGTTTACTGGTATAGACCACTACCACCAGTTTTTACTACTCACAATTATAAAATAGGGCAAAGAAGCTTCCTGGCCACCTTGGTTATATACCCTGTCACCTACTAAGAAAATTGTTTTCTAAACACATAACAGCACTTTGAAAAGTGGAATCCTGAGGTGGGGGCAGGGCCTTCAGAGAACAATCTCTGCAGGATGCTCAGAAGTACAAACCTAGGGGGTGTTAGGCAAAAATAATGACTTTAATCATAGTTAAGCCTCTTGATATAGACACCAAAGAAAGTAGAGATTCTTTCTTTTCTAGAAATCATCCTAATTTAAGGAAAGATGACAATAGATGAGGAGCCCACAGGAATTCTCAGTTCTCTTCAGAGCACTGAGTTTATTGAAAAATTGAGTTTATTGAACTCAATCTTCGAATGAAAAAAAAAAAAAAGAAAGCTATTCAGATAGGTTGCAAATGTATTCAGAACCACTCTATCCCATTTTAATAATGCCAAGATTTGACACCAAGTCATGACTATGGACTAGTCTTGTGTTGCCTTTAAAGGTTCCATTGATTTCATGGTGAAGGTTCGTGCCTTTAATGCCAGCACTTGGGAGGTAGAGGCTGGAAAAACTCTATGAGTCTAAGTCAACCTTTTATTCTCCTACCTCCCCGAGTAAATTTCTACATTATGTTGTGTGGTATGATCTCTCTGCAGCATACCTTGCCCAGACCTACTAACATACTTTGCCACTGAACCCTAACATTGCTGACCCTTGACTTTGGGTCTCACCACTTAATCCTAACCCTTTGTATACCCTGCAAACAAAGATCTTATTTTTGTAGCTGTTTTATACCAACAGGTAATTGTAGCTCGACTGTCACCAAACAACCTTCCCTTTGCAGCAGATGGAGTTGCAATTGACCCAAATCATTGACTTATAAATTGTGGGGTGTCCCACACTAACAGATACATCTACAGTGAAATATCTATACCCAAATAAGTCTCAGAGAATATTGCATGAGAAAAGGAGAAAAGGCCAGGCAATGTATGGTGTCACATACACTTAATCTCAAGCTCTTGGGTAGGTAGAATTAACAAAGTAAAAATGGTAATCTTACCAAAAGCAATCTACAGATTCAGTGCAATTCCCATTTAAATCCCAGCAAAATTCTTCACTGACCTCAAAAGAACAATACTCAATTTCATATATTGGGTTAATTCAGCAGCATTTATAATCAAATGTCTTATAGCAGCTTTTGCTCCTTCCTCAGTCATCAAAAATTTAAAGACAATGCAATAGCACACAGTATTCAGACACTCTATTTTTTATCTTTATGTAGCTTTATTTTAACCTCTATTTCTTTTATTTTTATTTTTAATTTTTGGCTTTTTGAGACAGGATTTCTCTGTATATCTTTGGCTGACCTAAAATTCAATCTGTAGACCAGGTTGTCCTTGAACTTACAGATATCTGCCTACCTCTGCCTCCCAAGTGTTGGGTTTAAAGGTGTGTGCTACCACATCCAACTACTCTTTTTTTCTTTTATTCTTTTCTTTTTTAATTATTATTTTATTACTTAAAAAACTACCAATCCAAATTCCCACTTTCTCCCCTCCTCCCACAACCCTCACACTCTGTTCAAGACCCTCCTACCCTACCCCTTCCAATCTTAAGAGAGGGTCATGCACACCATCCTGTGGAAAGTCCACGGTCCTCCCTTGTTGAGATAGGGAGCGGCAGGGCTGCGTCCCCAACACCCCGGCCGCTTGGCTAGCTCATGCCCGAAATAACAACACACAAACTGTATTCATTTAAGAACTGCTTGGCCCATGAACTCTAGCCCTTACAGGCTAATTCTCGCACCTGGACTAGCCCATTTCTAATGATGTGTGTAAGCACCCCAAGGTGCGCTTACCGGGAAGATTCTAGCCTCCGTCCATCCTGGGATAGTGGAGCATGGTGTCTCTGCTCTAGTGTAGAGCTGTCGGGTCTCTCCGGGAGCAGAGCAGAGTCTGACCTCACTTCCTCTTCCACCCAGCATCCTATTCTGTTTACTCCTCCCATCTATGTTCTAAGCTATGAGGCCAAGCAGTTGGTTTATTATAATTAACCAATGACCTTCCTCCATCACTCCCTAATACATCTAGGTTGAGCAAGACTTACATGCCAACAAGAAGCCAGTACATGCCTTAGAGAAAACTCCCAGTGTCCAGTACCTCTGCCATCAGGCTAGACTCTCAGAAAAAAAGCTAAGGAATGGACTGGGATCCAGCCATCAAAGCCATGGCTTTAATCCTAGCCATATTGCTTAGAAAATTATAGATTTATGTGATCAGAAAAAAATGAGATATATAGTAAAGATAGATTCAAAGATGAAGAAAACCTCTAAACAGTTTACTGTGTGTGTGTGTGTGTGTGTGTGTGTGTGTGTAATGGGAGAAAAAAAAGGATAAAATCCTTAAAAGAAAAAAGAATCTACTTCAAGATCCATCAATACTACTTTTGGGTACATACACAAAGAATGATCAATTGTGCCACAAGGACATGTGCTCAAATATGTTCATAGCAGCATTACCTGTAATATCCAGAACCTGGTAACATCCTACATGCCCCTTAACTGAAGAATGGATAAAGAAAATGTGGATCACTTATACAAAGGAGTACTAGTGTGTAATAGAGTAGTCATAACAGTAAAAACTAATGACATTTTAAAGTTTTCAGGGAAATGGATAGATCTAGAAAAAAAAAACATACTAAGTGAGGTATCCCAGATCCAAAAAGACAAATATAATAGGTCCTCACTAATAAATGGTTTTTAGACATAAAGAAAAAAAACACCCTACTATCAAGATTCTAGACAATGAGGGTGACCCTACATAGGAAGTATAAAAAAAGATTTCCTAAGTAAATTGGGAATGTAGGGATCATGTGAGAGGTTAGAAGAGGGGAGAGGGGAGGGGAAGAAAAAGGGAGAGCAGAGAAAAATGCATAGCTCAATAAAAACAATTTTAATATACTATAAAACAAAAGAGAGAGAGAGAGAGAGAGAGAGAGAGAGAGAGAGAGAGAGAGAGAGAGAGCACTATAAGGGCCAGAGGACCGGGACGCCTCATATGAAATTGTGTCCTTTAGACATGACAGGAAAGTGGTACTCATGAAACCTCAACAATATAGTTGCCTAAAATGACACCAATTGACATTTCAATTTCACAAGGCTGAGTCCTAGACAAAGAGCTACAGTCTATTAATAGCTGTTGAAGGTGGAAGAATCAGTTTTCTCTAAGGACAAGCCCCTGATGGGTTATCCAATTCTAAGTCATCAGCCCTAGACACATGTAGGTAAGAACAATATTAAATGTACTCAGTCAGGGATGTGTGTGTGTACTGTGTGCATGTGTGTTTATATGTGTTATGTATTGTGTGCGTATATATCTATCTATGTGTGTATGTGTGTGTATGTATGTGCGTGTATGTGAAGGTAAGGTCATGAATCTAAGAGGGATAGAAGAAAGGTTGGATATGATATAATATACTTGTGTAAGAAATTCACAAAAAATATAAAAGGTTTATATGTTTGAAAAAGATCAAAAGAGAAACCAATTTTCTTTTTTCTTTTCTTTTTTTTATTGAGAATAGGAAAAAAAAAAGTTTCCGCCTCCTCCCAGCCTCCCATTTCCCTCCCCCTCCCACCACTCTTCTACCCCTCCCTGTGCAATCCAAAGAGCAGTCATGTTCCCTGCCCTGTGGAAAGTCCAAGGTCCTCCCCCCTCTGTCCATGTCTAGGAAGGTGAACATCCAAACTGGCTAGGCTCCCACCAAGCCGGAACATGAAGTAGGATCAAAACCCCTTGCCATTGACCTTGGCTTCTCATCAGTCCTCATTGCTCGCC
>NW_026068125.1:2513212-2543134 GCF_014885135.2 Alexandromys fortis
ACATCTTTCTTTAGGTTGGGAAAGTTTTCTTCTATAATTTTATTAAATATATTTTCTGGGCCGTTGAGTTGCACCTCTTCTCCTTCTTCTACTCCAATTATTCTTAGGTTTGGTCTTTTTATTGTGTCCCATATTTCCTGAATGTTTTGTGATGAGAATTTGTTGGTTTTGCTGTTTTCTTTGATCAGTGTGTTTATTTTCTCTATGGTATCTTCAGTATCTGATATTCTTTCTTCTATCTCTTGTATTCTGTTGGTAGTACTTGTCTCTGTAGTTCCTGTTCGTTTACCCAGATTTTCCATCTCCAATCTTCCCTCGGTTTGTGTTTTCTTCATTACTTCCATTTCATTCTTCAAGTCTTGAACTGCTTCCCGTACCTGTCTGATTGCTTTTTCATGTTTCTCTTGATTTTCTTGGGTATCTTTAAGCGATTTATTCATTTCCTCTACCTTTTTGTTTGTAATCTCTAATTGTTTATGGCAGTTTTTCACCTCCTGCTTAAGGTCTTCTATTATTTTCATATAATTCACTTTTGAGTCGATTTCTTCTAATTCTTCTGGAGTAGGGTGTACAATTCTTCTTATTTCGGGATCCCTTGATTCTGGTGAAGTCATGTTGCCTTTCAGGTTGTTGGAGGAAGTCTTGCATTGGCGCCTTCCCATCTCCTCTTTCAAATGTAGCCAGGAGAGGCCTGGTGTCCTTGGTCCAGTCTTTGCTGTGAATGAGTCTCTGGGTGTATCTTTTCAGTGTAGAAGCAGGGACCATCCCGTTGAGCTGGAACTCCTCAGCACCCAAACATGGACTACCGTCCAGATGGAGCTCCTTAGGAGCACTCTGGGTGGGTTGTGGATGCAAGCCTGATGTCTCTCCTGGTGCAGGGTTCAGATCTCCTTGCTGCTTGTGTGGCTTGTAAACAAAGAACCTACCTAGCTCGCTGCAGGCAGGCTAGTGGGGACAAAGGAGCTACCACCCTCCCATTTGCCCTTTCTATTCGGATTCGGTCCTAGAGCCCGAACATGCTGGGCTGGGAGATGTTATGTGGTCAAAGAGGGAAGGGAGTCAGAAGGAGGGGGGGACGGTTGTGGATGCAAGCTGGGTGGGATAGGAAGAGAGAGGAGGTATCCAGCAGAGTAGTCCCTGAGGATGACCAGGAAGTGTAGGAGGGGTGTCTGAGTTCCCTTTCCTGGGCTGCTGCAGTGGTCAGAAACTCACTCACCCCAGTGATGTCTCTACTGGTGCCTGGACCGGATCTCCTTGCTGCTTGGGTGGTTCGTGGACAAAGGACCTACCTAGCTCAGTGCAGGCAGGCTAGTGGGGACAAAGGAGCTACCTCCCTCCTGGTTGCCCTGCCGATTCGGATTCGGTCCTAGAGCCCAGACAGGCTGGGCTGGGAGATGTTATGTGGTCAAAGAGGGAAGGGAAGAAACCCATTTTCTAGCAAGTGAAAAATCACATGAACGTCATCAGAATTGTTGGAATGTTGCCACCTAGACTTCTTTGATGTTATCACTGTCTGCTTCTGCAGCAGCAAACAGCTTCATGCCAAGCAAGGCAACAGAAGCAAAGTAAATAACCCTCTTTGTAAATCAACTTAATACAGCTCAGAAAATACATTTTTATCCCTTACTGTTATGAAACTATTTTCACCATTATAATAACAAATAGCCTGATATTATTTTTAAGATGTAAGAATCTCAAAAGTCCACAATAGTGAGTACATTGACGTGATTCACTATAATATATTATATCACAGCAGCCAAACTCAGTCATTTAATTTATCTGAGAATGTTCAAGTAAACATACAACACAACTAATACCAATTAATGCCAACCTTAAAAACAAAGTACAACACTGATACATGTACTGTGATTAGTGATATATATTATCTTATAAAGACTTATATTTGAGGCTCAAATTCTAATCCAGGTGGGGTATTGAAAAATATGCCTGTTGTGCTGGGCCAGCTTTATCTGTTGTTGCTATGAAACCACTGAAGACTATTAGATATTGGAGTGACGAGATCTGGCATAGGCAAGGACTCAGCCAGTGAACAGCAGAGGTGTACACAGGAAGAATAAGGGGAATGTCTGCAAGGAAAGGAAAGTTCAGGGTAAAGTGCCAAATGCAAAAGGATAATTCCTACAGTTCTGGAATTTAAAAGATCTATTGAATTGTTCATTTAGGGTAAAGGTCTTTTAAGACTCAGTGAAGGCCAAGTTCAGTGAGTGTAGAGGTCAGGCTAAAATGTGTTAAAGAGTAAACTAACAAAATAATAAATTATTTTTATTAGAGATGTGGGGAAGAAGAAGAGAGAGATTAGGTAATTGCTTAATGAAAATGCAAAGTTAATTTTTTTTCTATCTTAAGGAAGATATAAGCAGAAACACTCAAATATATTTAAAAGTCTGGGAACAAGCCTATGGAAGTGTGAGGGAGTGATAAGAGGTGAAAGTTGAGAAGCTAAGCAAGCAAACCTTGGCAAAAGTGAGTGAGAATGGAGCCTTCAGAACAGAGTTTGGGTTCCAGCCAATAGAAAGGAAGTATGTCAATGAAGCCTAGCATGGAGGACTTCAAGCAAAAGGAACTTGGTGGGGGTCCAGCCAGCATCCCTGCTTCTCTGGAGGAGGGTGGCAGGACTGCAAACTAAAGTAGATGAATATAAACGAAATGAAGCTGAGAAGAAAGATTATTTTCACAAAGTGCAGATGCCCCAAATGAAAATTCAGAAACTCCCTTTTTCTGCCTCCTCTACCACCTAAACATCATGGAGTTACCTCTAGAATCTGCAAAGTGATGCTCTCAGAAGGACCAGTCTTAAACATCTACACCCACCATATTGGGATTATCATCATTGTGGTATTTGTTTTGTCCTTTTTCTCTCTTTTTCCTCACTACCTTCCTTTTATATGTTTTTATAAGTGTTATGTAACTTTGGGAAGTTTTTCCTTTTTTCATGTACCTAGCTTAGCTTCCACTTTCAATGGCTGCCTAATTCCCCTAAGCTTTCTGTTTGGGATTGTCATTCTGTCACAAGCACCTTTCTGTGATTAGATTTTCCCCTGCCCCTAGTACCCCCCCCCCCCACACACACACACTGGTTTTGTTTTCTACTTTTATAGGAGGATTGGATCTAAGGACTTTATATTAAAGCTCTAATCATGGAAACAATCTTCCATTTCTAACCCTCTATTGCCCTCTAGAGTAGAAGAAGATGAATAGCACCAAATGTTGGAAAGTTGCAAAATAATTGGTATGGAAAGACTTACTCTGAAATGGCAGTGATCCTCATTTAGTAAAACCTCCATTGATAGGAGTGTAATTTTATTAAAGGCATAATTGAAATAAATAACTAAAATTTTATAATAGCCACATGGGAAACTGAAAAGTCTCTTGTCACAGACTTAACTTTAACAAAAATTTCCTGAAATAAGTTGGGCTCAGAAATAAATGGCCATTGTATTGTTTCAAATTTACATAGTGATATTTCCCTGAAAATCTGAAATATCTAAAGCAACAAAAAATGCTTTCTAGATTTCTATACATGTCAAGAAAAGCAGAAAGTGATGAGTTAGGAAGGCCAAGTGCCATTAATATTGTAGAAGAAAGTTAAATATCTGGAGCTCCTTTCTCTAGGCATTCCTCCCTCTTCTTTATGCCTGGAATTTACAGATAAGATCAGTGTCTACAAACTGAGATTTTTCTGATTCTCAGTTCAGGGTTTCCAAGGCTGAATGCAGTCTTTCTAACCAGGGCAATAACTGAAGAAAGACTTACACAAGGCCGGAGTGACAATTGGCTGTGGTCCCCAAGACGATGTGAGGGGGCAGCAAACACACAGCTTTTCCTTTGCGGTGCTCTGGAATCCATCAGGGAATTCCATGTACCATTTTTCTGAAAAATTAAGTCTTTATTATCCAAGCATGGCTCTATGGGGCCACTCTCATTCAAACCACCACATTTTCCAGAGTAAATGAAAGTGCAAGTATTAAAATTTTAAATTAAAAATAATAACAAATTTATTCCTGCCCTTAAGGTTTATTCTTCACCTCAGAGTTTGCTGGGTTAGTTATAGAAACATGTATGCCTAACAAGAGGAAAAATATCTTTACCCAGAAGATAAATTATGTTCAGTCTCATGATGTAAAGATCTACATTGACAGTACCTGGAAAAATAAGGGAAGCTAGAAATTTTCTCATGAGCAAATTTCAAGAAAATTTTATTTAAAAGGATTCAATGATAAACTGACATATTTGAGTGTCACAACACCGAGAAGACTCCCTTTTTTAGTTACTGTTTTTGCTTGTTCTATGAGACTAGAGAAAAAGAAATTGCTTCATGCAAATTGTCATTCATTCTTTCCACTGTATGTGTTCACATAGAGAAGAGAGATGTCATGCTATAGGCTGAGACTCAAGAGAGAAAAATACAAAATAATAGAAATATACAGAGATAATTCATCTGTGCAAGACTGCACACATACTCCTGAAATTGAACTTTGTACAAAAATACCAAAGAAAGGTTTAAAGTATAGCATAAGCCTCATAATGCAGACATGTATACAAAACATTTCATTAATAGGAAAGCTGCTGGCAAAGCTAAGTGCTTCTTTTATACTGACGAAAATAATGCCAAAGTCTGGATAATTCACAAATAACAGGAGGTAATTTCTTACCATCTTAGAGGATGAAAATCCCAAGATCCAGGTCCTAGCATCAACTACCTTCTGGTAATGTCATCTCTGCAGGATAGCAAAGTGGTTTAAAATAGAGGAAAGAAGACGCACTTTAAAAAACACATTCTGTAATGTGGCATTTCCTGAGGATATATAATCAAATGCTTATTCACCTCAGATATGATACCAATGACAGACCTAAGAAATGATGACACTCGAGCCTTCCTTGGCTAATCAATGCCGTTTACCGGAGTTACTGATAGGAGCACAGATAGTCTCTTACTAAATTGTGGGTGGCTTAAGAAAAGTGATGTCACTGAAAAATCCCATTTCAGCATGGGGTGTGGCTCCCCAAAGTTGTATTCCTTGAGTTCCTGCCCTATTTGAGACAATTATACTGAAGAGTCCTCTCTTTCCTAGTAGATATTACTGGTGTAAAACCTGTGTGAGGACAAGAATCTTTTAACTTTCTAAAGTTTCAGAGTCATGTAATATTATGAGTCTCCCTCCTGCCCCCCAGGAAAGAGTATACCATTTCAAAGGAGATGGCACAGCTAGTAAGGAATGCAAAGCCTAAATTTCCTAAAGACATCCCAAGAGACTGATCTAACACTCTTGTGCTGGAAGTTACATGAATTGGGGGAGATACCTTAAGATTATAGCATAACCATCTTGGGAAAGATGTTTTGCACAAAATCCAGGTCTTGGAGAGAAGGTTCAGTATTGAAAGCACTTGGTCCTTCTGCAATGGAAGTTTGGTTCTCAGTACCCGTATCTGGTGGCTCACAACCACATATAACTTGAGCTTCAGGGGAATCAAAGGCACTTTTCAGGCCTCCATGGTCACATATGCACATATTGACATTTTCTCACACACCTGCAACTAATTAAAATTAAGTCACTAATTTTCAGGGGCTGGAAAGATAGCTCAGGGATCAAGAGCCCTTGTTCCTCTTTGAGAATGGATCAGTTCAGTTCCCAGCACCCACACAATGACTCCAAACTACCTATAACTCCAGTTCCAGGGGAAGGAATGCCCTCTTCTGGCCTCTACAGGCATCAGACATGCAACTGGAGCACATACAGCAAAATACAGGTAAAAAATCATGCCCATGATCTAAAAGCAAGTAAATCTTAAACCAATAAAAATACATATTTTTTTATTTTTATTGAGCTCTACATTTTTCTCTGCTTCTGTCCCTACCTCTCCCCTTCTCCCTTCAACCTTCCCAAGGTCCCCATGTTCCCAATTTACTCAGAAGATCTTATCTTTTTCTACTTCCTGTGTAGAGTAGATCTATGTAGTCTCTCTTAATGTCCTAATTGTTGTCTAAGTTCTCTGGGATTTTGGTTTGTAGGCTGCTTTTCTTTGCTTTATGTTTAAAAACCACCTATGAGTGAATATGTGTGATACTTTTCTTTTTGTGTCTGGGTTACCTCACTCAAAATGATGTTTTCTAGCTCCATCCATTTTCCTGCAAGATTCAAGATGTCACTATTTTTTTTCTGCTGTGTAGTACTCCATTGTGTAAATGCACCACATTTTCCTTATCCAGTTGAGAGGCATTTAGGTTGTTTCCAGGTTCTGGATATGACAAACAAAACTGCTATGAACATAGTTGAGAACATGGCCCTGTGGCATGATTGAGCATCCTTTGGATATATACTGAAAAGTGGTATTACTGGGTCGTGAGAAAGGTGGTTTCCTAATTTTCTGAGAAATCACCACTCTGACATCCAAAGCGGCTGTACTAGCTGCATTCTGACCAGCAATGCAGAAGTGTCCCCTTTCCCCACAACCTCTCCAGCATAAGTTGTCATCAGTGTTTTTGATCTTGGCCATTCTTACAGGTATAAGATGGAATCTCAGAGTTGTTTTGATTTGCATTTGTCTGATGACTAAGGATGTTGAACATTTCCTTAAGTATCTTTCAGCCATTTTAGATTCCTCTGTGAAGAGTTCTCTGTTTAGATCTGTACTCCATTTTTTATTGGATTATTTGTTCTTTTGATGACCAATTTCTTGAGTTCTTTGTATATTTTGGAGATCAGACCTCTGTCTGATGTGGGCTTAGTGAAGATCTTTTCCCATTTTGTAGGCTGCCGTTTTGTCTTATTGATTGTGTCCTTTGCTTTACAGAAGCCAAGTTTTCATATTATGTCTATGACTGGAATATTTTGTGGTACACTTTAAGAGTTCCTGGTATAATACTGTAGGAACATGATATGTGAATATAAAATAGCTACTACTTATTAACTTTTTATGGCTTGTAGTACATTCCACACATTCTTGTGCATTTAGTTCTCTCAATTACCCTATGAGGTCAGTGCTACAAAATGCATTTCAGAGATGTAGAAAGACAAACTTAGTGGGGTTAAATAACCTCCCTCAAAGACTTGGAAGCAAGTATAGCAGAAGCAGGACTCAGACTAGAACTTTAGACTTTAGTTTTAGATTCTATGGTGTTTCCAGTAGGAAGGTAATCACTAAGAAGAAAAAAATTAAGTTTAGGGCATTTGTAATAACTTTCTAAGGAGTTTAAATAAGTTCTGAGCACAGTGTCATTAATCACTCAGGATTTCATGGGTTAGCCAGAGTTCTTGCTTTTCCATTTTGTAGAAAATTTTTTCTGTTTCTGTTTTTGTTAGACCCCAAACAACATTTTCCAGAATGCAATATACACAACTGTTGTAACTGATAGCTTTGTTGTCTGATCTGCATTGCTTATCCTGAATGTCCCTGAATGTCCTGAGTGAGAAATGGACATATTGATTACCAATGACAATTACTCACTGAAGGGATTCCTCATTGACCCACTGTCCTCAATGGGAATCAGAGCCTGCATCTACAGTCAAAATTCTCCACAGAGAGAGGAATAGCCAGATCAAAATGTAAGTAAATAAAGAACATAAAATAATTTTTATTAAGAAGAATAATGGTGGGCTGGGAAGATGATTAAGTCAGTAAAATGTTTTCCTTAAAATCACTAGGAACTTAGTTCAAATACACAGAATATACATTGAAAAAATAATCTTGTAATTGTAGTACACATTTGTAACCCCAGAGCTGGGGATATGGAGACATCAGATCCCTAGGGCCTGTTGCTTAACTGAATCAAGTACATGAGAGACCCTGCTCAAAGTAACAATCAGATGGTACCTGAGAAATCACACTCATGTTTATCATCTGACCTCCATACACATATACATGCACACACACACACACACACACACACACAAACACACAAACAAATAAATAAATCTTTAGTCTTAATATCAGCAAAAAATTAACGTTCTTAGACATGTAAGAACATACACTTTGCTTTGTTTTCACCTCAGAGATTGCCAGGTTAGTTTTAGAAACATGGATGCCTGAAAAGAGCAAAAATATCTTTACCCAGAGGATAAATTACACTCAGTCTTGTGATGTAAAGATCTTTCATTGACATAACGTGGAAAAATAAGGGAAGATAGAAATTTCCTCATAAGTAAATTTGGATAAAATTCTATTAAAAATGATTTATGTGTTCATCTCATGAAATTATGATGAAAAGAAAGCATGTGTGGTCCCCTGGAAACATTAGAACTCAGGGGATCTGTACTTCTCCAACCCTGGGCTCATCACTGGGGGAGATCAACACTAAGACACAGCTACAGCTGCAATGAGCATATCTTTTGCTTGTAGCAGAAATTAAATGTGAAAAACACTGCACACTGGGGCAGTGAAATGAGGAGTTGGTAATGGAATTCTTTGACACAATTTTCCAGTAGACTCCAAATTCAAAAAGGTTGTCTAAATGTTCAGCACCTCCCAAGACTCTTTGGGTCTTTGAAGGTTACCAGTGTTTAAAATTCAAAAGGAATATGGAATTACCCATGAGGTTCTAAAGTTTAGGAATCTGATTCCTTCTGCTTAGTTTTCAGAGGAAGCAGATAGAAAGGATTTGCAGAATGTTCCAGAACAGATTTGAAAAAGGCAGAGAAATAAGCAATATGATCCTAAATCTGATCCATGACCTCCTCCAGAAAAAGGGTCATTATTGAACAGCAGCAGCCACACCAGAACTGGCAACGTTGAGCTATGATGCTTCTTGTAGGGGAATGTGTGATAGTAGTGGTGCAGGGATAGCCTTATCAGGAAGCCAAGATATTCTTAGAGCCGCCATAGGACAGCTCTAGAGGCTGGAGTTGCAATGGGACAGCTCAGCCCTGGAGGAAAGGTGTCCTGTCTATCAGGAATCCAGGCTACCTGAAGCTGGGGCTCAGTGAGGGATTCCAGAATCTTTGCGTATAGGGGTGCTGTTTCATGCAGGACATGGGACGATGTGGGGGAGGGGAAGGGTTAGGAGTTGGTAGGTTCATGCTCAGTGGGATGTGTGGTTAGAGAGGCATCCAGTTAACTGCCATCCTGGAGAACTCAGGAATCTGTTCCTTGAGAGAGCTGAGAAGGCCAGTTGCTAAGAGAAAAAGTAGAGTCTTATTATTGGCCCTATGAATGGGGGTAGCTATGGGAAGAGTGATTAACTGCCAGAAAGAATGGGATCGAGATGTTCCCTGGTATAGGAGAGGCACAGGTGAATAATTGAGACATGAGAATATATATGCCCCTTAAAATCAGATTTTAAGTAGGAGTCCATTTGAAAGTGAAATGTTGGTACCAATGGAGAAGTCCCAGGACCTGGTGCAGGTGCTGGCACTATCTAAAGAACCCTCTGTAGGTTGGTCTTGTCCCAGACAGCACGAGTGATCTGTAAAATATGCTCAAAAATGGGTGGGGTCAAAACAGGCTCTGGAGATAGTTGTTACCAGACCAGATTTCTTGATACAACAGCAAACAGTTTTCAGGAATTTGAAGGTATCTGTAGGACAGCTGAAAGAGATTTACATCTTGGTATCATAGCAAAAAGTTATGGCTTTAGGCATGAACATTTTAGAAGACAAAGGAAATTAGAAACTTTGAAACTCTGTGAAAGAGGCACACCTGTCTGTATTTTTAGCAGGAAACTTAAATATTGAACACCAAATGCCTTCAGACATATCTGAGAGGGATAAATAAATGAGCAGAACTGAGACATATTTTTTTTCAGCTATGCAAGCAATGCCAGGTCTCTCCATAGTCTTTGGCACACACCAATCTTAGAAGCAGTACTTGCTTTAGCTCCTGAGCCCGGGAGGCCTGATGGATTTTCCTGTGGGTGTAAGGTTCAGTCTATCTGTCTTGGCAGAATGAGATGATTGATCACCTGGTATAGTATCCAGGAAGCTGATGAGGTAGAAGGCAGCTTTTTACTATGTGCATGGTTTTCCCATATCCAAAGGCAAGTCTCCAGTTGGAGGAACTGTAGAATGCTGCAGGAACTGTAATGTCTCTCTATAAGAAGCTCTTTTGTTAAATGGCATATTCCCAGATCTGTAATGGCACTTGAGCGTTAGGGTACCATAAACTATCAGGTATACTTAAATTAGACATATGTTAAATTTGGACATATATTTTACCTAGTCATTTGCAGCTTACCAATGTCAGTAGAGGCAAGAAGATAAGACGGAATATTTTAGTAAGTACATTGGAGGTGGAATGTCTGTTTGGTAGGTCAAGCACACATGGATACTCTTACCAAAGATGATTGAAGTTTCTGCTTTGACCTCAACCAACAATGTCATCTATTCATTTTTTGTATTTGTAGTTTTTCAGAGCTGTTGTAATCTGGAGTTACAAGTTTTACAGATCTTAAAACAAGCACACATACACACACAGACATAAAACAAGCATACTATGGCCACATTATTTATACATATATATTAACAGACAGATGAGCAAAACATTTTCTAGGTAACTGTGTCAGCTGACAAACTTAAAAACTTTGGAGTAGGCTGCAGAAGCCAGGCAAGCACCCAGGTTATCCCATTGAGGATAAGGACAGAACACCTATTCAGCTTAGAGTAAGAGGGCAGGGGGAATGGATACATTGTAGAGAGAATTTCAGCATGACCATATTACATTCCAGAAATGCAGGCAAACAGCAAACAATGAGAGAAGTGAGAAGAGGTGGTTAAGTAGGGGGAGTGGGAGCACAGTATCCAGAAACTATAGGAGGTTTGTTTCCTAGTTCCCAGGCTGGAAAAAAAAAATTGGCATTAAGGGATGTATGGTGTCAGATAGCCCCAAATTAAAAAGATTTTGTAAAGGGTAGCCCAAGGGCATATGAGGATTAGGCCTCAAATTGTAGGTACCCAATTAGCAAGTCTATACCAGGACTCATAGCCTAGTGCAATGCATCCATTGTGGTAGACTTTGGGGGGAAAAAACCCAGAAGAACAGTGTGTGAGAGAGAGAGAGGAAGAGGACAATGATGACAAAGTCAAAGATTATTCAAGCTACTTGTGTCCTACCCTGGAAGCTTTCTGGCTCTTGCTGCTTTCCATGGCTTTGTGGGAAAAGAGACTTTCACTCTGCATTAAAGAGTTAAAGAAACTAGAAAAAAATGTGATAGTTTTTATTGTTGTTTTTCTTTTGCTTTGGTTGATTTTATGACATCAAGACTCTATGGGGCATCAGCCTACAAAAAAAGATAGACACACCAATTTGGCAGAAAAAAAAATGTCTTTTTTTAAATTCATAATTTCATGTCTCTGCCTCTTGAATTCCCCAACCTACTGGTTCAGGATGCAAAGCTTCATCTTATGTCTATTCTGGGACTCCAGATTCCTTCCTTTTCTACTATGAGTACTCAGTTATGTAGCAGATTGCCTGTAACTTTTCAAACCTAGGATGAGCTAAGAGCACCTGGACAAGCAGGTCAAGCTATCAACTAGGGAAGAAAGGGACCTAGGGCCTCCTTTTTCTCTGCGACTTTCTGATAAGATTGGTGTGTGCCTCATACTGGAAATGAACCATAATGATTTATTTTGTAAACTTTAAACAAAGATTTTATTGTGTGACAGACTTTTCTTGGAGAGTCATAACAAATATATGTTATTCCCAACAGAAAGGGAACCCAGGACAGACCAAAGTAAAAATTGCACAAAGTCAGACATTGCCATCCAGTAAGTTTTTATTGGTGTTAATCCCACCAGTGAGAGTTTATAAACAACCAGCAGGGATGACTCCTAAAAGTACCTGTATCACCAGAAGTTTCAAAAATGCTGCAACACTGGATCTCTCTGCACAGCTTACAGACTGCTCCATGTCCTCTCTGCCATTTTCAGGGTCAGTCTCCCTTCCCCCATTTCTTTGTTTCTTTGTGTACTGTTGGAGAGACACCCTCAAGAATCCGCCTGGATTTCCTCCTCCCAGTTCTGTGACCTTTTGTTTACCTCCTGAGTTGCTGGAGTTGCTTGTTCACTCCTAAAGGAAATGTATCAGTTCCAAGGAAGCTGCCCTAAACAGGGTTTTACAGATGCCTAACTTTTTATTTTTTCCTGAGGGGAGATGTGGCACTGTTTTCCTGCTCTGTATAATACATAGTACATTAGATTATATATTACATTTTACATGTTAATTTCAGAATATTCTACAATTATTATTATGCTTGGTTTACTTTTTAATCTAAGAACAACTTAGAGTGTTTTTTTAATGATTTTTAGACTCATCTAAACACACAAATCAGTTTCAGTGTGTGATGAAGTATGAGAATAGATTCTTCCTGCTCAGGCCTCTTTAACTGAAAATTATACCCAAATGGGCATGAGAAGTGAGATTACACTCTAGGAGCAAATTACATCATTTTAGTTAATTGATGTGATGGTCAGTTTTAAATGTCAACTTGACACATCCTAGAATTACTTGGAAAGGGAGTCTTAGCAATTATTTAGATCAGTTTAGCCTATGAGCACATCTGTGGGGAAACAGTTTTGGTTGTTAACTGTTAACTGATGTAGAAGACCCTAGGGCAGAGGATCCTGTAATATGTAATATGTAGCACAAGAAAAAGCTTGAAGAGAGCAAGCAACAAGCAGGCAGCATTGATCCATGCATCCACAGCTCTTGACTTTAGGTATGGTGCAATTAGCTAGAGTTCTGGTCTTAATATTCCTGAAATAAAGTGTGACATGGAGTAGTAAGCCAAATAAACCCTTCCTCCCCAAGGTTGTCTATGGTCATGGAAATTCATCACAGCCATAGAAATGAAGTAAAGACAATGGCAAAATATTTATGTCTATCTTTTGTAATCCTAAACCACTTTTGGCTACTTGCTGTGGAGGAAACCATCAACTATGTGACTATACTTGGAGGTTGCACATGGGACCTACAGATAGCTGTTACAGAGAGTGCGGAAAGTGGCTTCTGAGTTACATTTGAGATGGCAGTGGACATGACCAGTGTGCATCCACTGCAGCCACCCAGAACACCTACCCAAGTCACCCTGGAGTTTCTCCCATCCAAGTAATAACCAGGCCCTACCCTGCTTAGCTCTCGAGATCAGACGAGATCGGGCGCGTTCAGGGTGGTATGGCCATAGACTAGAGTTTCTGACTCCAAACTTCTGAGAGAACAAAGACTTGTTTTCAACACATTGCACTTTGGAGTTGAAAGCTAAACTAGAAATTACAACACCATACATTTATTTTTAACTCAATCAAAAAAAAAAAAAAAAGCAAAATCTCACTTTGATTTGAAACTGAAAGAGAAAATAATGATAGTAAAAGGGTGAAAGGAAGATATCAACATGGCAGAGAGAATTAACTCAATTTAAGTATGTATCAAACTTGAAAATGCCATTGGGAAGTCATCACTGCATATGCTGACTTAAAAGTAAACAGAAAACAGGTAATAAAAAGATATTTATAAAGCTACCCACACTGCTATAGCTAAACCAGAAAAAAACTTATTGGTCAAGTGAAATTGCTATTAGATCTCAATTTTCTACAGGGTAGAAAGCCAAGACTTCTGTCTCTGCATAGGTGGTCAATAGACTAGTGTCCTGGCTCTGGGATTTACAAGAGAAGATTCAGTAGTAGGGGAGATCAGAGCAGGAAAGTGTATAACTGTTCTTGTGTTGAAACCCAGGAGCTAACACCTAGGTGTTGCAAAGTGAAAATTTAATAGCAGCCTGGATATTTTTTCTTTCTACCATAGCAGGAGAATGAAAACAGCCCCCCAAAAAAGGCAAAGTAGTCTATACCAAGTGAGCAATGATTAAAAGTAGAATTTTACAGTTTTTTAAATGACCACAAAAAAAGGCATATGTTATTGGTTTGTGATCATTTAGCATAACCTCTAAGCAAGTCTCTACAAGGACAAAACCAGGTGATTCCACCACCTTCACACTTCCCCGAACTACCTTTCAGAAAGTTCTTTGCTGACTGATGTCCACCCTGCTACTGAACTTCCTGTCCTGGTCAACTGTCTCTAAGCCCACCTGGTTTATCCTAAGAATTTAACACAAAGAATCTCAGCTTTCACTGAATTTAAATGATAAGATTGTGGTGGAGGGTGTTTGTGTAAAATCTCATTAGCACTTTCAAATCCACCAGGGAGAGGTTTTCCAGATCATTTCCTACTGTGCACTTTTTCTCTGCTATGGTGTGATATGGAACTTTTCCTTCAAAAGTATTTAAAGATCTCTTATACCAAGCTGGATTGTGATAAATGTACATCTTGGATAATATCTTGCTTTTCAAGTAGAAAGCATCAGCTGACTGAACTGTGCAGTGACTTCCCCTGTGCTTTCCATTAGACCCATGTTTCCAGATTATATTCTGATTTGATCCAGTTACTTGACTGAAAGCAAGGGATTCTCTTGTTTGCCAAATTTCTCTCACAGCTATCAGTCACCATTAGAAGAGGTATCATTTTCCACACAGGTCCGTCTTTCTCAGTCCTGTCCTCTCCTTTTTCTATCTGTTTATTCACTCAGCTCCAAGTCATCATTTCACTGTAGCTCATTTACAGGGCCTTTTTTAAAAATATGACTGAGAGTTTCCTTGTCTTTCTTTCCTCATTCTTTTCACTTGGCAAATATCGAACTTTAGACATCATTGGTAAAAGCGCCTAAGCAAGAGAGGAAAGCTTTCCCCAAGTAGCTCAGAGGGCCATACTCTATTCCAGAGTTCCCAGGCTTTGAACGTGATGAAGAATAAGGCCTGGTCCTGTAGCTGATCTCTGTTTTATATATTATATACACATAAGATTGCTTATATATCGCACAGTGTTTATCTGTGGTATTAGTTTTCATTTTAAATATAATTATGACTTTCCACACTTCTGGGTAAGATCAAGGGTAAATAAAATTATGAATGTACTTTTAACAGAGCCTGGAATACAATAAAGTCTCAATGAGTAACAACCACACCCCCCCCCCCAAAAAATAAAAAGTTGATTGGGTTGGGTGTGTTGAGGTGGTTTAGTGGATAAAGTGCTTATGGTAAAAGCATGGCATTCTGAGTTCAGATTCTTAGTACCCTCATAAAACTAGGTGTGCTCATAAATACACATATCCCCAGTGCTGGGTCCCAGGTATGGAAACAGGAGGATCATCAACCTTACTGAAAATGACAACAAATGAGTCTAACTTTCAGTGAGAGACCCTGTCTCAAGGGAATAAGGCAGACAGTAATTGAGAAAGACAATGAACTTTTTTTGGTCTCTATGAACATGAATTTTATAATTGTTAAATAATTACTTAGATATTCAGAAAAGAACTTTAACTTTCAAGGTCACAAATATATAAGAAATAATAGGCCTTTTAATAGACACAATTAAAATACAATGCAAAAATAACCTTTTATTTAATAGCTACTTTTATTAAGGTTTACATCATAGTTATTACATAGGAAGAGAGATGATATACAATGATGGATACATAAATGACAGTATACAGAATAACAGGATTTATAAAGTAAGAAACAGACCTTCCATATAAACAATGGCTGCAGTCCTTAGGATCCCAGATGAAGTGACTGGGATGAAGTGAATTTATAAGAACATGATTTCCTCATGTTCACTCTTGTTCTGTTTGCCCTACATCAGCCTGTATTGTGTAGACATTCCCACAGAGTCCTACATTCTCACATACTTCATCTCAGACTTAGAATTCTACAAGATCTGATAAATCTTGTCTTTAACTGATATTGAAGGAAATGTTGAAAAATTGGGTTATTCACCTGCAATTGCACAAATATTTATCAGAGAGGCAGGTTTCCTACTTGAGTCTCAGTTCCATGTATAATAAACCATACTGTAATTGCTGGAGAAAGCCTCTTGAGTATTTTTGTATGGGTTTGTTCTATCAAGAAAAAGCAATATTAAAGAATGTTCAGCAAAATTGAAACAAAGGAATACAATCATATTACCTAGCATAACTTTTTGTTTCCCTGTGTATTCCCCAATGGTATTTATCCAAAAGATGCCGAATTTATTCAGTTTTAACCCTATTATTTGCTCATATTCATAATCTTGAACTACTGAAAATGTTACTAAGTATTTATGAAGACATTTTATTTTAATGATTGTATGATAGTTAATCCTCATAGGACAATAACTTTTTATTTTATTAATATTAGAAATCCCAAAAAAAGAAAAAGGAAGATTTTTGAAAACAATTTAGTACATAAAGGTTTTCTTTTTTCGTTTTGTTTGAATAATTCTTTGAAACACATTACATTCCTATTAATGAGACACTTGAATTAAGAATATGAATTTCACAAGAAATGTAGCACACTTATTAAAATTGACCTACTAATTTAATAATATGATATTTCCCTCAAATCCTAGTTTTTTTGAATATGTCCATCTTATGTTCAAATATAATAAATATTTAGATAATTTAAACTATGCTATTATAACATTTCATATTATTTTCCAAAAATTTAGTTGTCTCATTTTACTTAAATACAAAATAGAGAGAGGGAGAGAGAAAGAGATAGAGGGGAAAGCTTACTCTAAATGGTATCTCTATATATTTTACCCATTATCTTTTTTTCTATCATTTTCTTTCCATTGTTTTTTGGTTCTTGTACCTTCCTTGAGCTGTACATGATCATCCTTCTTCTTGGTGAATTTTATGATTTTTTTAAAATTTTTCACCTGTAATGTTTTATTCTAGGTGTGCACAAAAATATCTTAATATTTATTTTTTTAAATATTGATTGCTTTGTTAAGAAAATCATAAACTGATAAGAAAAAAGAGTAGACATTGTTTTATCATTAAAATCTACACATCTGACAGAAGGTTTGAATGAAAATGGACCTCATAGGTTTATAGATTTGAATCTTAGTCCTCAGGTAATAAATTGTTTGAGAAGGTGTTTAATTAGGTTTTCTATGCTGTAATGAAACACCATAACCAACAAGCAAATTGGGGAAGAAAGGGTTTATTTGGTTTACACTTCAACATTGCTGTTCATCACTGAAGGAAGGAAGTACAGGATCTCGAACATGGCAGGATCTTGGAGTCAGGATTTGATGCAGATACCATAGAGAGGAGCTGCTTACTGGCTTGTTTCCCATAGCTTTCTGTGCCTACCTTCTAAAAGAACCCAGTTTCAGCAGTCCAGGGATGGCACCACTGACCAAGAACTGTGTCCTCCCCATTGATCAATAAAGGAGACATTGCCTTACAGCTGGATCTCAATAATGCATTTTCTAACCTAAGTCACAGTCCTCTGATGACTCTAGCTTATGACAAGTTAATACAGAAAACTAGCTAGTGCAGAAGGATTATCAGGTGTGGCCTTGTTGGGGGAGGTATGTTACTGAGAGTGGCTTTGGGAGCTGCAGATGTAAAGCTCTCCGTTACTGCTCCAGCTTCATGCCTGTCTTCCTGCTGCCATGATCATAATCATAATGAGCTAATCAGTTGAAACTGTAAGCAAGTCCCCAATTAAAATGCTTTCTTTTATAAAAGTTACTTTGGTCATGATGTCTTTTCACAGTAATAGAACACTAAGATAGAAGTTGGCACCAAGAGTGTAGTGTTGCTATGACAGGCCTGATTGTTGCTTGGAGGAATATGGAAGATTTTGAAATTTTGGACTAGAAAAACAGTTCAATGCTTTAAGTGGGACTTTATGTTCCATCCTAAGATATACAGTGATGCTGAAGGCAATGTGAAATGTGGAGCCCAAATCAAGAGGTTTCAGAGAAGAATATTATCGACTGGCCTAGACTCCTTTCTTGTGATATTTTGGAAATGATTGTATCTTCTTTGTTCCCTTGTCCTAAAAGTATGCTTGAGGCTAAATTGAAGTTATGGAGAAATGGTATTGGCAGAGGAAATTTCAAGGCAGCCTAGTAACAATTTTGCAACATAGTTATTAGTGATCACTATTATGCATATTTACAATGAAAAGCATCAAGCTGGATGAAGAAATTCATAGTTTGAGTAGAATAGGAATATCAGGAAATGTAGTATTGAAGCCAAGTCCTGTTCTGAAGGAGATAGAAAATTTATAGAAAGAACTGATGTTAAATGAAGTTACGATGTTCACCATGCTTAGACAACACAGAAACACAAATTAAAACTACTATGAGATGTCATCTTGCCAAGTCAAATGGATAAAATTAAAAGAAAATTATGACAGATAAAAGCTGGTGTGGATGTGGGAAAGGGGAAACCTGTGATCACTGAATGAGTACAAACTGGTGCAGGAACTCTGAAAGTTGGTATGGAAGTCCTTCAAAAAATCTAGAAATAGGTTTACTATATGTTAAGACCCATTATTAGATATTTATTGAGTGATTTATATGAATCATTGTTTGTATTGCCTATTTCAAAGCAACTCTTCACTTGCTTCCTGGAACTGAATGACCTAGAAAAATTGATGAAACAATGAGATACTGCCCTTAACAACTTGACCAATCTCTGTTTCTTGCTCCTTCCACCTTCTAATTTTCAAAAACAAAATGAGAATACAAATTGAACCCAATAACAACACCTTTTAGGAACTATCATAGTTTTGGGCTACTGCTGACATCACCTCTCTTCTGCTTACAGTGGTGTCAGAATGCTTATTTCTAAAAGATTTCTGAAACTCATTATCCAGCTTTATCACACTTGGGCATAATTATAGATATACTTGTTTATCCATCTTTGTTGTTATGCTATTTGCAATAGCCAGGAAATGGAAACAACCTAGATGCTCAATTAACAAAAAGTAAGATAATAAAAGTGTGTCACAATTATATAATTGAACATTATTCAACTTTTAAGAAAAAAATAAATCTATGACTAGATAGAGTTGAAAATAATCATTCTAGGTGAAATAATCCAGATCAAAATGATATATTTTATGCCCTCTCTCATATTTAGACACTTGCTTTGAACCTTTAAGTATGTGTGTTAAATTGGAGTACACATAGAAATGAGAAGCTAGTTGTAGTACAATTAATAAAAACCCAGGGACAGAATTTGGGGTTCAACCTGAAGGTCAGAAAAGCAAAACAGTCAGTCACTGGTTCTTACCACAACCTCAGTCCAAAATGAAAATCATCCCTTCAGGAATCTTATAATAAGACTATATCTGTGAACTGTCTCCTTTCATCATATATTCCTCTCTAGGGTGGGGATTAAAGACATGTACCACTGCGACTAAAAGCATGCACTGTCCAGTTTCTATGGCAAACTAGTGTGTCTACTGGGATTAATAGTGTGCGTTACTACTACCTATTCTGTAAGGCTGATGAGTGGGGCTGTTTAATTCTCTGATCTTCAGGAAAGCTTAATTTATTAAAATATCAATGAAATATCACCTCATTTCCCTGTTTTGTCTAAAATAAAAAGAAGACTACAACTAATATAAGAAAATTATATACTCCTGCCAACAGTATGTAAGTGTTTACTGCTCCCCCACTTCCTCACCAGCATTGGTCAGTTGTTTTCTGAACCTTAGTCTACCTGACTGGAACAAAATGAAATCTTGAAATAGTTATAATTGGCATTTCCTTCATGGCTAAGGATGATGGACATTTAAAAAATAATTTATTTTTTATTTGTGTTTCTTTTTCTAAGACCTCTCTGTTCATATCCATAGCATTCTTTCCTATTATTCTCTGAAACTGATATAATATAAAAGTACACTCTAAATTTACATCTCTTTACCCATAGATTAGTGTAGCACTCAAACCTCCTTAGAGGAGTTTCTTTGTGTAGTGGACAGTATGTAAGGCAGAACCTCACAAGGGATCAGAGTACAGAAAGATCTACACCACACACACACATACACACACATACCAAGGCTCAGGAAGCATCATGGAAGGAAGCACAGAAAGACTGTTAGAGCCAGTAGTCAGAAAGGACTGAGGCAAACAGTGTCTTCTGGACATGGCCAAATTGATACATTTGTGAATATATAGCACTTGTGAATACCTGTACAAGACAAAGCTGGTCAGCACTGCAGCATAGGATGGGAAGGGGTTCAAGAGCTTTTCCTCTATTGACATCTAATGGCTTCTGGGGAAGTGGTCAGTTTTTTTCAAGGGTGGGATCCCTAATAGGTTCAGTGCTTAGCCTCACACCCATGGTTATATGCAATAGCATAAACTGGACTCAGTGGGTTATTAAATCAATAACAACAAAACATTGGTTGTATATGTTAACTCAATTCAGAATATAACTAGACTAACTTATTTTTTTATATTTTTATTTATTAAAATGGGAAAACTCACAAAACCAAAACAAGAAGTCCAAGCTCAGCTGTGCAGCAAGGGAACCACAGAAAGAAAGAGTACCTGAGCCATGTGCCCATTTTTCAAATATTTTAATAAACATTCTATTCCAAAGAGTCTAAGTCTTGCATCAGAAATAAGCTTGGCTAAATCATAAGAGGGAAGGTAACTATGATTATATAATCTTCAACCCTATCAAAAGCCTGCAAAGACAGATAATATTAGGTGAGTAGGCAGGAAGTGCAATCAAGCAGCTTCCAAAGCAAGCAATATATGACAAAGACAATTTGCTACCTGAACAATCACCCAAAGTCTCACTTTCATCATTTTCATTGTTGAAGCAACCAACTTTAGCTAAGGCCTAGTTTAACTAATAGACCATTTTCAGAGGCAGGGAATTTTTTATAACCGTCTTACCCTGTCTAGGCAAGGTTTAGCAGTCCTTTTCCTTGTGTCCTGCTTATCCAGTCAGGATACCATGTACTTTGTCAGTGGTTGAGGCATGGGCAATGCCTTGCCCAAAGGCCAATTGTGCCAAGAAGAAAACAAACTCCGAGTGGAGTATCTTCTGAGCTCAACATTCTCTTGGGAATTGATTGTTGCTGTCAGGAGCAATCGTGCCTCATGTCAACAGAACCCTAAATTAATTAAATGCCATATTCTCCAGATCCTTGAAGTGGTTGATGACTACCTATCTAGGCAGAATACAATCTTTATGTATCTAAAGAAACTAATTAATCTGAATATATATATATATATATATATATATCAAACATGTACACAACTATTGACTATAATATTTAATACCTCTATAATACCTGTATAACTTAAAGACTAAGACTTCATGTCAGAATATTAAATAATCTGTAAACAAATGTGCAGCAAATAAGGACATGAAAACAGTGACCTCAAAATATAAACAATGTAGAAGTATCTTGAACAGAGGTAAGAATAATATATAATGCAACATGAAAATATATCCTAAAAGTTGTACCAACATATAAAATGTCCTAAGCAGAGGTAGAAACATGCACATATACAATCTAACAGAATAACTTTGCATAGGTATACAAATATACCTATGCAAACACAGAAATAAAAAATATAAATTGAACTTGTATCAATATACAAAAAAGTATACCAATATAAATTATCTATAAATAATAGCTCACAAGTATTCACTCTATTATGATCCCTTTCTTTTTCTATACCCTGTTTACTCCACATCCCAGCCCACTGTTGCAACTTGCTTACTGGCAAGAACCTTGAAACACCATAGAGTTGTGGCAATAAACATGGCTACAGAGAGTACCTCTGCCACGAGGCTGGAATCACAGAAAGCTAAGAAATGGACTGGATCCAGCTGTCAAAGCCACAGCTTTAATCCTAGCCAAAATGTTTGGTAAATTAAAGACTTGTGTAGTCAGAAAAAGAGAAATATACAGTAAAGATAGATTTTAAAAGAACTTCTAAATGATTTACTGTGTGTTCAAAAATATATTGTGGTTTGGGATAGAAAAGTAAAGTAAGAGGTTAAAGTCCTTAAAATAAAAAAAGAGAGTAGTTGGGTTGTACACACCTTGGAAGACAGAGGTAGAATGACCTCTGTGAGTTCAAGGTGTGGTGGCATACACCATTAATCCCAGCACTGGGGAGGCAGAGACAGATGGATCTCTGTGAGTTCAAAGACAGCATGGTCTACAGAGTAAGTTCCAGGATACATAGAAATCCTGTCTCAAAAAGCCAAAAATTAAAAATAAAAGAAATAGGCTTTAAAATAAAGTTGCATAAAGATGAGAAACACAGAGAGAATCTTGATACTGTATGTTATTATGCTCTCTTTGAATTTTTTGAATGCTGAGGAAGGAGCAACAGCTGCTAAAAGATATTTGAATGTTGCTGAATTTAATCCAAGATAGGTATTTTGAAAATACCTTGACTTCAAAAATGAAGTCAAAAGATATGTTACTTTGGAGAAGAGATTTTGCTTTTGTTTCCACAGGGAACAAGAGGCTGTGGATTCATTCTGAGTTAAGAAAAATCAGGTTTGATCAAGGAAGACCACCTGAGAAATTTCCAGTAGAAACAGATGGCCCGAATGTCAGAGTTCTACATCCACAACAGGTTCAAGACTGCTGCCTGAGGTGATCAAGACTCACAGGATACTCTAGTCAGGACTTGATTATAATTCTAAATTTTCTTTAGGTCCCTATAAGATTATCAGTGCCCCCAAACAGCAGGAAGTAGCCCGGAATACTATGACCTTATTCCCAAAAAAATGGACTATGGACATTTTTCTTTGCTTAAAAAAAAGAGGGGGAAGTGGTGTGGGACAATTCTATATTCTGTCAATTATATTTTAAATAAAAGCAGATTGGCTGGTAACCTTGCAGGAAGTATAGGCAGGAAAACCAGACAGAAAGTAGAGATGGGGCAATGAGAATAGGATTATTCTGTGAAGAAGGAAGCTCTTTCCACAGTCCTGCCCAGATCATGGAAGAAGCAAGATGTGACCTACCCTGCTGAAAAAGGTACCAAGCCATGTGGTTAACATATATAAGAATAATGGGTTAGTATAAGTTATAAGAGCTAATACAAAGCCTGAGCTAATGGGACAATCAGTTTTATAACTTATGGAGGCCACTGTATGATTTTCTTTGGGACTTGCCAGTTGTGGGAACTGGGCAGGACAGATACCCCAACAAGCAGACCCTTATATTACAGAAATATTGCTTATAAATGTTCTTTTACATTTAAACAGGGATATGATATAATACGAATAATTTGCATTGGTATGGATTTAAATTAATATAAATTTAAGGTCAATCTTGTTATATGTATATTTCTGCTCTTGATTAAGGTATAGTAATTGTGTAGTTCATTTAAAAATGTAATGTATAATTAAGAAATGTAGGTTGTTAATGGATAATCATTAATAATAGTCAAACTTGTAGTCATGTTAGATTTTCTGGATATATAGAGATATATTTCAATTAGATAGGCATTCTTCATATCGTTCAAAGACTAAAGAATATGGCATTTAAAATGTTTTAATAACTTGGGGTTTTTCATGAGAAGTAGCACCAGCTACTTCAAGAAGAAGATGGGCATCAAAGAGGCTCCTTATGAAGTTGGTTAGCCATTTGGGCAAGAAACTGCTCTTACCTAGACTGATGCATAAACTGTACATCAAGAATCCACAGAGAGATGACTGTTAAACTTGCCTAAAGGTGAGATGATCCTTTGGGGTTCCTGCTTCATGAAAGAGTCTGTGATACATTCTGTAGGATACAAATGAAAGTGACTGAACTGTCTTTGAAATTTCCTCCTTAATGGAAAAGTCTCCTGGATATTATGGTCCTGGAGGTCGAAGATGGATGCCGGTGGTACAGAAAAGCTTTGGGTAACCTGTCCAGGCAATGAGATGTCTCTGTCATTTCTAGAGTTTTGGAAGTTGTTTACTTCTCATTTACTTAAGTAATATTATATCCTTCTGAAATCTTTGATGGACTTGAAGAATAGATAGATAGTTTTCCTTAGTTATGATAAAAGATAAAGTAAATATAAATATTGTGACTGTAATTCTTGCTTGATAACTTTTGTTATATGTAATTTTACTATGTTAAAGTTAAAGCCTTCCTTTTTGTTTAAACATAAAAAGGGGTGTAGGAGGTTCTTATGTCTATGTGTTGCTTTCATTGGTTGAATAAAGAAACTCCTTGTCCTTTTGATAGGTAGGCAGAGTAGACAGAACGGAATGCTGGGAGAAATAAGGGCAGAGTCGAGATGCCATGAAGTTCCTGCCTGAGGCTAATGCTGGTTAGAATCTTTCCCGGTAAGCCACAACCTAGTGGTGACATACAGATTATTAGAAATGGGTTGAATCAAGATGTGTGAGTTAGCCAATAAGAGGCTAGAACTAATGGGCCATGCAGTATTTAAGTGAATACAGTTTCTGTGTGATTATTTCAGGTGTAAGCTAGCCAGGCGGCATGGAAGAAGGGGTCCTGCTCCCTACTACAATAATGAGTTTAGAAGCTCCAATATGGAATAGCTGCTGTAGTGAACACAGCACAATGATGAAGGACAGAAAATACTCTCTCTCTCTGCTGGAGCTTGGACTTCCATCTCTTCCTACCCTTGAACATAGAAGCTCCTAGTTCTCCAGATTTCAGAGCCAAGATTTCGGCCACAAGCTCCCTCATTTAAAGGTCTTTGGAATCAAGCCATTTTCCTGGTTCATTCCATTTTCCTGGTTTTCTTACTTATAGGTACCACATTGTTACTATGGAACTTAGGGCTTCAGTTTTTAGGTTTTTCATTGTGTTATAAAAAGAATTTCAAAACAATTTTGGAAAGACTGTCAAGGGCTATTGTGTTAGAGTTTGAGAGAAGAATAGTACAGACAAGATGTAATCTTGGAGCAACTTACTCATATAGCACATAAACAAATAAAGACAAATCTTTAAAAAAAAGAGTCCTGTTGCCATAATATTTTAACTGAAGAATAATGCATATGCTTTAATATGCAAATATTAGGAATTAAAAATATATACATGTATGTACATATATATGATAAGTTAGAGATATTTCTAGTCACCCTTGAAAATGGTAGACAGAAGCAGTATTTTGCATACATTAGTGTCTGCATTGTTTCAAATTTTCCAAAACAAGATGTTTCATGCTATTTTTATAATGGAAGAAGGAACAGAACATGGGGGGAAATAGATGGATTCCTACACAATTTTAAGTTGCCTGACCCCAACAAAAGGAATCACTGTACTTACACAGGACAGAAAATATTTTCCTACCAGACAGTGTAAGTACAGAGTAATACAAAAGATTGTGATCACCTCAGACTTAGAGACACAAGTAGAGCACCCAAAACCAACCATAAAAACTGCTGTAAACCACAGAAGTGTATATGATTTGTAAATGTTTATAAGCTATAGGAAAATATTACATTGCTGTTTCTTCTGAGCAAAGAAAGTTTCATATTCATAAAACTTGAGCTTGGGGATAATTGTAATTCTTTCCTGGGAATCATCCTTTAATAGAAATTGCTTATCACTACAAAGATGCTTAAAAATATTCTAATTGTTGGGCTCTATTCTTCATTGATTACTGTGCTGTAAAAGGACACCAACAAAAGTTCAAGAGAATCATTCTTGGTGGCTTTTGTGACAAATAAATGCTCATAGGCAAAGGCAACTGGTATTGAACCAGGCCAGCAAAAGCAGTTGGTAGATGGTAGACACAAAACATTATTAAAAAGAAATACCTTCTTGCTTGTAAAGTATAACATGGAACCAAATCAAGAGACCTGATAATGTGTGGCTGTGAATAGAAGCCATGTGAAGACAGCAGATAAAATGCATAATCCAATATACTCTAGTCTAGTTTACAGTGAAGTAAAATGACAGCAGTGAATATAGCAAGTTTATCTGTCTCTATTAGAAAAAAACAGCTACTCAAATCTGCATCTATACAATGCCTTCAAAAAATAAAACTCTTTAACCATTTATAAAAAGAGTTTAAGAGTATAAAAATAATCCAGGAGGTGGTTATGCATACCTTTATTCCCAGCATTCAGGAGGCAGAGGCAGGTAGATCTCTGTGAGTTCAAGGCTAGCCTACTCTACAAGAGCTAGTTCTAGGACAGGCTCCAAAGCAACACAGAGAAACCCTATCTCAGAAAAAGAAAGAGTATAAAAATTAAAATAATTATACATCTCTGTAAGCACACCAGAAAAAAAAAATCAAAACAAGGCCACAAAGAAAAAAAGAAATATTTTCAGTAGGGTTTGGTACAGAAATGCAAAGTCAGACTTCTAACTGATGCTCATAATTTTGAAAAAATCAACAGACCACAAATTTTATTTGAAGAAATTATCCCATTCTGGAAATGAAATAAACTAAATCAATGAAATTAACAAAAGTAAGTCAGCTTACAGTAAATGAATAAATAAATGGGAAGGGAAGAATGGGTAGATGATTCACAGAAATTTATGGAAAGATGAGGTAGGGAAAGTGAATTGATTTCTAGCTTCTGTTAGAAACAAAGTATGTAAGCAGTGGAAATAGTGTGATTATTATTGTTTGTTTATTTTTGCACTTTACTCTCAACTACAAACTCAACACAGGGCCTCACAACCTACCGAGAAAGTTTTCTACCAATTGAATTGTAGTTCTTCATGGAGATTTTTTTTTAAAAAAACAGAATAACAAATAATAACTATTAGCAATAGCAATTGAAGACTAAGGGCCACATAGATGGTTCAGTGGGTAAGGTGCTTACTATGCAACCATGAGGGTTCTTGTAAAAGCCAGACATGGCTGCATATATCCTCAGCACTGGGGAGTTGAGGACAGGTGGATGGCCACAGGAGTCTGCTCATAGCCAGTATAGACAGATTGTTCAGCTCCAAGTCCAGTGAGACATGCTGCCTGCCTCAAAAAAATAGGGTGGAAAGCAACCACGGAAGATGCCTGATGACAATCCATGTTCTTGGCATACCTCTGAATAGAAGATCTCAGCCAAACATGTATGCACACTTGTATAACATATTATAATTGGATAATAAATTAAAAGTTATGTTCCTCTAAAATTAAACTCCAAATAAAAACCAAAATGCAAGTTAAGACACAAACAACATAGGACAGTGATGAGGTAAACAAATAAAAGGCAAAGTAAAGGACTTTTTAATGTAATAAAAAAAAAAGTAACTGTCATTACCCCAAATAAGGGAACAACCCAAACAAGGTTTTAGGTCACACGGTCTAAAATTGATTAAAACATACTGAGAGTTAGAGTGCTTGGAAAGAGTGTTACCAGCCCAGTCTTCAGCTGTGGATGGCAAAGATGTGAGGGAAGTGTTGACTTTTAGCCCTCTATTTGCCTGCTTCATTTTATGTTTTATCTCAGCAGAAGAATTAGATATTGGTGAGAATTTATTTCACAGGTTGACACAAACCCTGATTTATCAGTCTGTGTAACGTCAAGGACAGTCTTTTGGACAGTTTCAGCTACCCAAATTTTTAAGTTGCAAAGCAATGAACCTTGTAAATTCTTTATATATCTAATAATTTCAGAGCTGTAGCCAACAGTGAGCCTGAATCTGGCCTGTTGCAAAGGGAAGGATAACTGAGGGATTGACTCTTGCGACTGTCCCTGTCCTTTCTTAGATTGTTTTACTGAAGAATGTCAGAGAAGCTGCTTATGTGGGAATGACTAGTGGCCCAAGGGGGTCACTAATATATCAGAAAAATATATATCCAGAATACAGTGACTATAGCTATACAAAGCATCCACTGATGAAAGGTTGGGACGTAAATGAAAAAAACTGTTTAAAAAAAAAAAAAACATGCTAAGTTAGAGGATCACAAGAGTTTCTGTTTTAGTATTTGCAAAACATTTATTATGGACATATAATCCTCAATTGTTAAAAAATCATATGTTTGAAATATTTAAATGTAATATTTAAAAGAAATCTAAGGCTAGGATTCAATAACTTTTTTTGGCTTTTCAAGACAGAATTTCTCTGTGTTACAGTTCTAGCTGAATCAGACCTCGGTGTACCAGACTAGCCTTGAACTCACTTTATGGACTGGGTTAGACTCAAACTCATAAAGATCTGCCTGCCTGCCTCTGGCTCCTGAGTGCTGAGATTAAAGACATGTGCCACCACTGCCCACCTACGGATTTGCTAAAAACATTAAGAAATGAATTGATTTCTCCTGAACAGAACACATTTAAAGATTAAGCAAAATTATTATGTTGTTTCCCATTATGTAATGGTAAAAATAATATCAGCAAATTAAAATAATAGATGTTTATATAAGCAATAACTCTACATGTTAAAATCTTTGTGTCCCATAAAATACATCCAGAGTGTATTTCACTTTAGGGAATGAAGTTGATAATGAATTTCCCAGACTATCCGTGATGAAATCTGCTAAAATTTTGGCTGCTCTGTTGAGTGATGCAGAGGTTGCATGTGGACATGGCAGAAGAAGCATGGGCTTCATGGGGAGGACCTGCCTTATCATTTGTGTCCTCTTCTCACCTGTAACATCCTGATTTCTACATGGGGGAATTCACCATGTACTCCTTGTACTACTGTGGAGGGAAGTAAGTGAGTGAATGAAATGAGAAAGGGAGCATCAGTGTAGCCTGTTCTCTGCTTCCTGATATGCCAAGATCGATGTGAGGAGTCCCAGCTACATACTACTGCAACCTTCCATGCCTTCTACCATGCCTCCCCAGACACAATGAAATGAACCTTCTTTACCAATGTACCAAAATAAAATCCTTCTTCTCTTTAGTTGTTTTCTTTTTTTTTTTTTTTTTTTTTTTTTTTTGACAAAGGAGGTAGGAACATCTGGAAAAAGGCAGATGTATGTCATGAAAACAATGATACACAAGCAGAAGGGCCACTGAGCCATGAAAGTGTGGGCACACAAATGGCACATGGGAAATGTTCTGTTAAGTGAAGTTGTGCATTATCTGCTAGGAATGAGAAAAAAGAGAATAGGGGATAAAACAGAAAACTTTTCATAAAGATTATTTAAAAGTCCATTTAGTAAAACACATGATATTCAATGACACTGAATCTTTAGTAATCAAATTTGTGTTCAGTTTCAAGGAGGGAAAAGAGTAAAGGTATGGTATGTGAAGGTACAGAGAAGCCTGTAACTGGACACAAGTGTAAAGACCCAAATGGCAAAGGCAGGGTGACTGTGAGGAGCAGCAAATAGCCCATCCAGGGAGGGTGCAGGCCAGCACTGGCAGTTGCATCTACTTAGTACCTTAAGAGCAGCTTCTTTGGGAGCCTTGTTTCCTGCCCAGCAATGCCACCCTTCCATACCAGGCTTCCTTACCATCTTTCTCACTGATTTGTTTGTTGACAATAATCAAGTAAACACAAATCCTAGCACAGCTAGTTGGATGTGAATGCTTTTTATTATGCAAACCTCTCTGGCAGGATGTAAAGTGGGTTAACTACTTACATAACAGACAGGAAATCAACTGCTATCTTTCTGACTCTTTGAAAATTAACAATTAAGAGATGAAATTTTGGTGTAGGAGGTCTTTCTGTCTATGTGTTGCTTTCATTGGTTTAATAAAGAAACTGCCTTAGCCTTTTAATAGGGCAGAACTTAGATAGGTGGAGTAGACCTATCTGAATGTTGAGAAGAAGGGCAGTATGACAGACGCCATGGTTCTCCTCCCTGAGATGGACACTGGTTAGACTCATGCTGGTAAGCCACAGGCAAGTGGTGATACACATTAATGAGATGGATTAGAAAAATATGTGAGAGTTAGCCAATAAGACACTAGAGATAATGGACAAGGCAGTGTTTGAATGTATATAGTTTCTGTGTGGGTTATTTTGGGTGTAAGTTATCAGGGGAGCTGGGATAACAAGGAGCCCATTCCTCCTTTTAAAAAATTTCTGTGCCCAGCAGTGGTGGCACATGCCTTTAATCCTGAAACTTGGGAGATAGAGACAGGTGGATCTCTGAGTTTGAGGCCAGCCTGATATACAGAGCATGTTTCATGGTATCCAGGGCTACACAAAGAAACCTTGCATCAAAAAAAGCAAAAACAAAAACAAAAAAATTACAAAAATTGTTTAGAGAAAT
>NW_026068125.1:2544189-2553933 GCF_014885135.2 Alexandromys fortis
GACTGATATTGAGGTCTTTGATCCATTTGGACTTGAGTTTTGTGCATGGTGATAGATATGGATCTATTTTCATTCTTCTACAGGTTGACATCCAGTTATGCCAGCACCATTTGTTGCAGATGCTTTCTTTCTTCCATTGTATACTTTTAGCTCCTTTATCGAAAATGAGGTGTTCATAGGTTTGGGGATTAAAATCCGGGTCTTCTATTTGATTCCATTGGTCAACTTCCCTGTTTTTATGCCAATGCCAAGCTGTTTTCAATACTGTAGTTCTGTAATAGAGTTTGAAGTCAGGGATGGTAATACCTCCAGATGACCTTTTATTGTATAAGATTGTTTTGACTATCCTGGGTTTTTTGTTTTTCCATATAAAGTTGATTATTGTCCTCTCAAGATCTGTGAAGAATTTTGATGGGACCTTGATGACGATTGCATTGAATCTATAGATTGCCTTTGGTAGAATTGCCATTTTTACTATGTTGATCCTCCCAATCCAAGAGCAAGGGAGATCCTTCCATTTTCTGGCATCCTCCTCAATTTCTTTCTTCAAAGACTTAAAGTTCTTTTCAAATAGATCTTTCACTTCCTTGGTTAGAGTTACCCCAATATATTTTATGCTATTTGTGGCTATTGTGAAAGTTGATGCTTCTCTGATTTCCCTCTCTGCTTCCTTATTCTTTGTGTATTGGAGGGCAAATGATTTTTTGGAGTTGATCTTGTATCCTGCCACATTACTAAAGCTGTTTATCAGCTGTAGGAGTTCTTTGGTAGAGTTTTCGGGGTCGCTTATGTATACTATCATATCATCTGCAAATAACAAAAGCTTAACTTCTTCCTTTCCAATTCAAATCATCTTGATCCCCTTATGTTGTCTTATTGCTATTTCTAGAATTTTAAGCACTATATTGAAGAGGTATAGAGACAGTAGACAGCCTTGTTGTGTTCCTGATTTTAGTGGGATGGCTTTGAGTTTCTCTCAGTTTCATTTGATGTTAGCTGTCGGCTTGCTGTAAATAGCTTTTAATATATTTAGGTATGACCATTGTATCCCTAATCTCTCCAAGACTGTTATCATAAAGGGGTGTTGAATTTTGTCGAATGCTTTTTCAGCATCTAATGAAATGATCATATGTTTTTTTCTTTAGTTTGTTTATATGATGGACTACATTGATAGATTTGCGTATGTTGAACCATCCCTGAATCTCTGTGGGATGAAGCCTACTTGATCATAATGGATAATTTTTCTAATGTGTTCTTGGATTCAGTTCGCCAGTATTTTAGTGACAATATTTGTGTCGATGCTCATGAGTGAGATTTGTCTGTAATTCTCTTTCTTGGTTGAGTCTTTGTGTGGTTTTGGTGTCAGGGTAACTGTAGCTTCATAAAAGAAATTTGGCAATGACTCTTCTCTTTCTATATGTGAAATACATTAAGGACTATTGGCATTAGGCCTTCTTGGAAGTTCTGGTAGAATTCTGCATTGAAACCATCTGGTCCTGGGTTTTTTGGTAGGGAGGTTTTTGATAACACCTTCTAGTTCCTTGTGACTAACAGGTCTATTTAGATTGTTCACCTGGTCTTGGTTTAAGTTTGGTATATGGTACTTATCTAAAAAAAGTCCATTTCTTTTACATATTCCAATTTTGTGGCATACAGGCTTTTGTAGTAGAATTTCCTCTGTGTCTGTCATTATGTCCCCCTCTTTATTTCTGATCTTATTAATATATATGCTCTCTCTCTGCCATTTGATTAGTTTGAATAGGGGTTTGTCAGTCTTTTTGTTTTTCTCCAAGAACCAGCTTTTTGTTTCATTGATTCTTTGGATTGTTTTCTGTGTTTCTATTTTGTTGATTTTAGCCCTCAGTTTTATTATTTCCAGTCTTCTACTCCTCCTAGGTGAGTCTGCTTCTTTTATTCTAGAGCTTTCAGGTATGTGGTTAAGTCTCCAATGTGTGCTTTCTCCATTTTCTTTAAGTGGGCACTTAGTGCTATGAACTTTCCTCTTAGGACTGCTTTCATAGTGTCCCATAAGTGCAGCGGTCCGATTAATAAATCACCAAGGTAATAGGTATTTGAACAAGTTTAATAACAAAACCAGACTCACGAAACCAAGGTTCCAGCGGAGTAGCCAGCGGAGACAGGAGAGGAAGGGAAGGGGCGTGCAGCCTTTGCCCGCCCAATATATCAGTAAACATACGCCTGAGGGCAGCCCGCCCCCAAGGGGAGGGTTTATCCCTACACATAAGTTTGAGTATGTTGTGTCTTTATAGGCTTTCTGGGGGTAGCATTGTTGTTGAATTCTAACTTCAGTCCATGGTGATCTGATAAGACACAGGTGATTACTAATATTTTTTTTGTAACTATGGAAGTTTGCTTTGTTACTGAGTATGTGGTCAATTTTCGAGAAGGTTCCATGTGCTGCAGAGAAGAATGTATATTCTTTCCTTTTTGGGTTGAATATTCTATAGATGTCTGTTAAATCCATTTGATTCATTACATCTGTTAGTTCTCTTAATCCTCTGTTAAATTTCTGTCTGTTTGACCTGTCCAATGGTGAGAGAGGAGTGTTCAAATCCCATACTATTAGTGTGTGTGGTTTGATGACTGCCTTGAGTTCTAGTAATGTTTCTTTTACATAAGTGAGTGCTTTTATATTAGGGGCATAGATATTCAGAATTGAGACTTCATCCTGATGAATTAATTGTTCCTATTATGAGTATAAAATGTCTTTCTCCATCTCTTCTGATTGATTTTAGTTTGAAGTCAACTTTGTTAGCAATTAATATGGCCACACTTGTTTGTTTCTTAGCTCCATTTGCTTGATAAACCTTTTCCCAACCCTTTACTCTGAGTAGATGTCTGTCTTTGTGGTTGAGGTGTGTTTCTTGTAAACAGCAGAATGTTGGATCCTGTTTTTATATCCAATCTCTTAGCCTGTGCCTTTTTATAGGTGAGTTGAGTCCATTGATATTAAGTGATATTAATGACCAGTAGTTGTTAACTCTGGTCATTTTTTTTTTGGTAGTAGGGTTTGTGTGTTTCCCTTCTTTGAGTTATGCTGGTGAAGGGTTGCTAGATTTCTGAATTATTGTGGGCATTGTTGGACTCCTTAGTTAGTGATTTTCTTCTATTACTTTCTGTTAGGCTGGATTTGTGTTCTACGTGTTGTTTAAATTTGTTTTTATCCTGGAAAATTTTGTTTTCTCCATTTCTAATGAATGAAACTTGGCTGGGTAAAGTACGCTGGGTTTGCATCCATGGTCTCTTAGTTTCTGAAGTACATCTATCCAAGACCTTCCTGCTTTCATGGTTTCCATAGCGAAGTCAGGTGTAAATCTGATAGGTTTACATTTATAAGTTACTTGCCCTTTTTCCTTTGCAACTCTTAATATTCTTTCTTAATTGTGTATGTTTTGAGTTTTGATTATTATATGGTGAGGGGATTTTTTTTTTTGATCCAGTCTCTTCGGTGTTCTGTATGCTTCTTTAACTTTCATAGGAATATCTTTCTTTAGGTTGGGAAAATTTTCTTCTATAATTTTATTAAATATATTTTCTGGACCATTAAGCTGTACTTCTTCTTCTACCCCTATTATTCTTAGGTTTGGTCTTTTTATTGTGTCCCAGAATTCATGAATGTTTTGCGTTGAGAATTTGTTGGATTTGCTGTTTTCTTTGATCAGTGTGTTTATTTTCTCTATGGTATCTTCCGAACCTAGGATTCTTTCTTCTATCTCTTATATTCTGTTGGTTATGCTTGTTTCTGTAGTCTCTATTCATTTACCTAGATTTCCTATATCCAGGCAGCCCTCAGTTTGTGTTTTCTTCCTTCCCTCCATTTCAGTTCAAGTCTTGAACTGTTTCCACTATCTGTTTGATTGTTTTTCCTTGGTTTCCTATGATATCATTTATGGATTTATTCAGTTCTTTAAACTTTTTGTTATTCTTCTCATTCATTTCTTTAAGGAAGTTTTTCACCTCCTGTTTAAGGGCCTCTATCACTTTCATGAAGTCATTTTTTTCTACTTCTTCTTGATTAAGTTGTTCAAGTCCTCCTGTTGTAAGTTTGCTGTGTTCTGGTGATTTCATGTTGTTTTTCAGATTGTTGGAGGAATTCTTGCATTGGCACCTACCCATCTCTTCTTCTGAATGCTCCCCTATGCATCTTCTTTTACAGAATCAGGTCTCCTTGCTGGCCAGGGAGCCTCTAGACAAAAGGCCTACCTTGCTGCAGGCGGGCTATTAAAACAAAGGAACTCCCACCCACTCAGTTGCACTCACAACCTGGTCCCAGTGCCCAAACAGGCTGAGCTGGGGGATGTTATGGGCCCAAAGAGGGGAGAAAGAAAGGAGAGGTTTTCTGGATACAAGCTGGGTGGGGTAAGAAGAGAGAGGCAGTAGCCGGGGAGAATAGCCCCTGAAGGAAGACCAGGAAGTATAGGGGGCTCTATTGACAATTTCTAAAAGTTTTTGTAAAAAAAAAAGTCTTTCTCCAATGTATGTATATGTTCATTCAACATTTTATAATCTACCAGAAATTGCACTATTTACCTAAAATAAAACTGATTGACAACAAGCAACACCTACTATCACAGAGGTTAGAGTCAAGTACCAAGGCCATAGGCAAAAATAAATAAAAAATAAAATAAAAAAAGGAAGGAAGGAAGAAAAGAAGAAAGGAAGGAAGATAAACATATTTCATAGGAAAGAAAAAATGTGAGGCTTTCATAGTATAACCAGTAAAACTTTAGCAATACCACCTGAACCTTTTAGGGAAATGGGTGAAGGTATTCCCAGAAGAGTAATTTTCAAGTGTTGAGAAGATCTTGACTGAAAGAAGGAGAGGTCAGAAGAATCATCAGAAAGACTCTTTCATCAAGGTATATCAAAGCATATTCAGTCAACTTTGTTTTCTCTTAATTCTCATTCTTAGTCAAGGAGTGAATTCTTCACATCACTAAATACAGGAAATGTCTCCTACTGGAGTCTGCAAACAGAAACACATCCTCAGAGACTACCCAAGGGAGAATACCATTTTGTTCATATATTAAGTCATTAAACAGTTTGAATTATACTGTGTTTTAAAAGTAAATAAGTGCCAGGTGGTGGTGGTACACACCTTAAATCCCAGCATTCAGGAGACAGAGGCCAGTAGATCTCTGTGAGTTTGAGGTCAGCCTATTCTACAAAAACAAGTTTCAGGACAGCTAGGACTGTTACACAGAGAAACCCTGTCTCAAAAAACAAATTAAAAACTTAAATAAGAATATAATTTTCTCAGATTTATGAATGAAAACTCAGAGCTAAAACAGTAATGAACAACTTTGATAATACAATCCTTTTAAGCAGGGTAAGCTGTCATGGTTAGTTATCCTCCTTCATTGAGAGGAAAGGGACATCCTGGAATAACTTATATTGAGTCCACTTTCTTAAAGCACCTGATTTTGTCTATACAGCCACCTATGTGATGCAAGAAAAAGTAATTCAAGGATATGAAAAAAAAATAAAACTGGTAGGGAACCACATATTTTTCCTAGATGCAAATCTCAGAACAAATTAATCTTTCAGAAAAAGGCCTAACATATTGACACACCACCTTAATGAACATTGCAGCAGCCCTGCCTTTTCAGCTTTGATCTTGCTTTGATGGCTAAAAAATTAAAAAAGAAAACAATGAATTAAACTAGTCTTCAAATTTAGACAATTGGGAATCAATCAAATTCAATTACCAAAGTGATATTATAGTGCCCACTTTTAAAAAACATTTTTTATTAAAGTTTAGATAAAACTGTTCAGAATCCAAACCTACTGCTGTCTATATTCTAACTTATAAATCCTGCTGTGTGGAGTGTGTTCCCCAAAGGTAGACAGACAAAGAAAGCCATATTGCCCAGGGCAACCTGCTGCTCTGTTTTCTTAAATGCATGTAAATAAGGAGTTGTGGTGCTGTTTTCTGTTCCAAGACTCCCATTGAGTGAAATGGGAAGTTACAGCCTCAGATCCAGGAATGAATCCTGTCTCAAAGTTCTCTTCTGCTTTCTATCTTTCCTTTGACTATCATTTATCATGAGATGTTTCCCTCACTAATAGCCTACACTTCATGCTAACTTGCATTACAGTAAATATCCCGCCCAGCAGGAGGCATCATCAGAAAGCTTCATTCCCTGTGAGTATCAAACTACTGCTACTTCACTAAATGAGCTGTCATTAGAAGTCTGAGTCACTCTAGAAATTAAAGAAACCTAACTTGGAAGGAATTGCAATTAAAACATCTCTGAGTACAGTCTGGAGGCTCCTGAGATGTTCAAACCCACTCTCCTATCACAAAGTATAGTGCAGTCTTTCAATTTAGAAGAATTTGGCTCTGAATAGAACAACCTAAAGGGCCTAAAGTGGCCTCTGAAATCCAGCAAAGGATTTTAACAAAAGCAGGAATATCCTCTCCTCCTAGCCTCATTAAAAAAAAAAAAAAAAAAAAAAAAAAAAAAAAAGTCTTTGCCAATGGTGCACCACAAATGGGAACTACTGAAAAAGTCGGATGAGTAGCAATATAAGGGAGTAACACTACCCTTTATTTAGATTAGAATGTTTATAGGATGGGACTCTTTCTTATTCTTTACTGATGTTAATCCATTCTCCAGATTCAGATACCACTACAGGATGGATTTTGCTGACCCAGATATTTACTACTATGAGCACCATACTCTATTTTCTCAGGCTAAATTCATATTTTGATCACTGACAGGCTCTAGGTTCAAGTCCTAGTACTGCAAACTTCCAAAACAAAAACATTTCAGACAAAATATATTAAAAAAGAAGCTAGGGGTATTACATTTAAATTCATGTTTCAGAATGGAAGAATTGAAAGAAAACTCTGCAAAGCAGGTGCAAAGACTATATCATGTACCATGCTGTTTCTTATATCGCATTCCCACTTTTATGCTGTCTTGTCTGAGCCCTGTGTCTCCAGAATCAGCTTTCCAGCAAAAACTGCTGCTCTGGCTAAGCCTCTCCACTTACGACAACCAAAAGAAACCTTGGCTTTCACTTTTTCCATGTTCTACTTCTGCAGTACCCAGGATTAAAAGCCAAGTTCAATCTGAGCACTATGTTGATACTGATATTTTCTACATCCTCATTAAAAAGGACTGGCTTTGCTGTGATATAAACTGAGACAGTTAAAACCTCAAACAAGCTGATGTTGTCTCCAGATTCTTATGATACCAATGGCCAAGCAATCAATAAACAGATGATTTCCTTTTCTGTAGATGCTGAATTATTCTTTCAAAAGTCATAACAGTATTACTTGTGTGAGTTAAGCTGTCAGGAATAAATGCAGACAACACTTTTAAACTGTTTATAATAAGCTGGTATCTGTGGTAGGTGTTTGATTTGTATTATCTCATTTAATTTTCACACTGATCAAAGAAGGCATAACAATTGCAGGAAATTGATAGATAACAGAGTAGGAAGAAAGCTGAGCCTGGAGTTGTGCCAAGTTTGAGCCATTTCAAGGACAAACTATGCCACACTACCTTTCATGATAAAATTTAGAAAAATATTTTTATTCTATGTGTTAGAAGATAATAAAAACACATAGTATACATTCAGTCAAAGTTGGCTTGACCACCATCTTTCATGTCCATTTTCTACTACAATGTCACATTCCCAATGCTTGTGAAGTCCATCCTTGACAGTTAAAGTGAGCACCTATAGCCATGCAGATCCAAAGGAGCTTCCATTTCACAATTTGGCTTAGAGGGCAGATGTTGGTGACCATGTGGAAAAGGGCAACCTTTATTCACTGCTATTGTAAGTCTGGATAGGTACAGCTACAAGGGAAAGCAGTCAGAGGTTTTAAAACAAAGCAAAACAAAATGAAAACAGCAAACTCAGCTATCAGAAAATAGACCTACCATGTGACATATCTCCACCACTCTGGGAAGATAACCTGAAGTATTCTGAGTCAGTGCACCATAGAAATGCATGTTACAGCTTCTCTATTCACTATAGCCAAGTGAGACATCCATCAACAGAAGAATGGATGAAAGAAATGTGGTATATATACAAAGTGAACTTTTATTTAGCTGTGAAGAAACAGGAAATGATGACCTTTGCAGAAAGGTGAAAGTGAGGTAACCTGGATCTAGAAGAACAAATACTGCATTTTGTCTTAAAGGGTGATATTGAGCATTTGATGTTTACAAGTATGTGCTTTGGGGTACAGTTGTATGTTATAAAATGAAGAACATAATTATGACAAGGGAACAGAGAAGGCCAGAGGGTAACAGAGTACGTATGACTTAAGTTATGGGGTGTCGTTGTTTGTTATTAAATTGTGGGAGTGATTTCTTATTAATAAAGAAACTGCCTAGGCCCCTTGATAGGGCCACCCTTAGGTGGGTGGAGAAAACAGAACAGGATGCTGGGAAAAAGAAGCTTAGTGAGAGAGTCGCCATGATGCTCCCACTCCAGACAGACGCAGGTTAAGATCCTCCCTGGTAAGCCAGCTCATGGGCTACACAGAATATTAGAAATAGGTTAGAACAATATGTAAGAGCTAGCCAATAAGAAACTGGACCTAACCAGGCCAGGCAGTGTTTGAAAGAATACAGTTTCCGTGTAATTATTTCTGGGTATAAACTAGCCATGCGGGCGGCCGGGTGCCGGGGACGCAGCCCTGCCGCTCCTATTTCAACATTAAATAACAAAAGTATTCATGACAAGTAGAAAAGAGAAACCCAGAGGGTAAAAGAGTACATGTTAAAACAGAATGAGGATCCTGTGGGAAAATGGTCTTGTACACTGCAAAAATTTGTTACTTCTATTGGTTTAATAACATGTTTTTTTTTTTATAGAAAAGCAATTTATTCCATTATAAGCACTTACACAGTTAGTCATGGAGAGTAGAAACAGGCCTGATGGTGAGACAGGTCAACCAAAATGGAAATGGTTTCAAACTATAATGGTCAAGGACTAACTCCAAAAAAAAAAACTCTTATCAAGGATTTATTTAATTTTAAAAACAAATACAAACTAGCAATTCACTCTTTCTCAACTTGACAGTTCACCAGTTGTCTGACTATCAGTTAAAAACATACATCTGACAACTTGGTGGTTCCAAGTTTAAAAAACAAAAACAAAAAAAAAATACACAAAAGCCAAGTGAAGTAGGTGTCTGAGCCAGGAGTATGAATATTGCAAGATGTCATTTTTATTCCTAAATAAAATTTATTCATTTTTATAAATGTATAAATTTTTCCTCAGGAATTTTCCAGTAACAAACCCAGGTCTAAAAAAGCTTCAGAAATGGGGCATATTATGTATGATTATTTTTCTTCTTAAGCTATATTCCAAAATTTTCATATTCTCAAGAGAGTGACTAGAGTGGATAAAGAATAAGAGAAGTAGGTGTTCAAGCTAGGAGTATAAATATTGCAAGATGTCATCTTACAATATTTATAGAAAAATAATCACACATAATGCCCCGTTTCTGAAGCCACTCTAGACCTGGGTCTCTTACTAGAAATTTCCTGAATAAAAACTTAAATATAAGTCTGTGGCTTTGTTGAATTAAGCCCCTCAGTTAAAGATTTAGAAAACACCCATGGTTTGGGCTAATAGTATTGTTGGTGGCATCTATTTTAGCCAGATAGCTGAACAAAGTCTGTGTCTCAAACCAGTGTTAAATCCATCTCAGGGTTCAGAAGAAAACAAGGGGAGTCTAAATCACAGTGCAGACAT
>NW_026068125.1:2556153-2580551 GCF_014885135.2 Alexandromys fortis
CAGAAAATTTTAATAAAAAAAAATCTTAAAAAAAAAAACAAAGAAAATTGGCTGTTAAGAGGGTAAATTACATCATGGAAATTAATTGGAAACCCAAAAAAAAGGGTGTTACCATATTCATATATAATTTTCATGGAAGTTTAATTTACTTGAGTTCCTGTACTCTACAACTTTTGCATATGTAATGTAGATATAACTATTCTGAGTCCATACACAGTGTCATGTAAGAGAATATAACTGTATTACTAAGGGTTGTCTAGAAGAAGAGTCCTGAAAGATTGAATACATACACACACACACAAAGAGAGAGAGAGAGAGAGAGACAGAGACAGAGACAGAGACAGAAACAGAGAAAGGGGATGGAGAACTTACTAAATGTTTTTAGATTGAAATAGTAACAACTATTGTTAAGCACCTGAAAGAATGAAAAGCAGACAGTGGCTTAGCTTCATCCACAAAGCTGGAACCGCCTAAAAAGCTATTGGTCTTAGTCAATGATAAAACTTGAAATACATTCAGTGACAAAAGGGAAGGCTGAGCAAGAAAATGTGAGCAATTGTGCTTCTGCCACAACCTTTTTATCTGGGGTACCACCAGAAGGAGCTTCCCTCACTCCGTTTTCCCACATCAGTTAAGGCAGTCAGAAGACCATTCTGGTGAGGCTCCTGACTCAACTGATTCCAACTGGAGGTAAGCTAATGTAGTGATATTACATTTACATTTTAATAAATAATCTGGCCTGAAGATCGGAGAGTAAAATAGCCACACCTGTCCATCGTACAGGCCATGCAGTGGTGATATACACATTTAATCCCAGTAGCCACACTAGTTAGCCATAGATGCCAGGCAGTAGTGGAGCACACCTTTAATACCAGCACTAGAGAGGAATGTTATGACAGGAGGAGACACATATTATTAGTTCAGTCTCAATTTGAGACCTCATGGAGGCAGGATCACCATTTCAGTTATGACATAGAGGTAAAAGCCAGTGACTGGCTGCTTTGCTTTTCTGATCTTCAAGTTGAACACCAATATATGTCTCTGGGTTTTTATTATTTGTGCTACAAGTTAATCTTAAAATCAACTATCATGAGATTGTCTCAAGAAATATTTATATTCTGATGAAATCTGATTCTGTATACCTATCTATTTATTATAGGTAGTGGTGATCATATGGACTGTGTAGATGCAGGCACAAATTGCCCCTGAAAAAATTCAAAAAGGAGATTCTATTAATTACCTAGGTTACAGAATAGGGTTAGAGAAAATCAGGATGCAAAAAGCACACACTAGGAGAGAACAGTTATGGACTCTTAATGACTTTCAAAGATTTTTAGGAGACATTTCCAGTCCATGACCAGCTGTTGGGATAACATCTGATCTAATAGTTCATTAGAAAAAATACCTTAGATGGTCTTTTATTGTGAATGAGTTATATACATAGAGGCATTTCATTGTATGTACTGCTAAGTTAAACCAACATAAAGGTATCTTGACTTCAGAATTTGAGTCTAAGGATATGTTGCTTTGGAAAAGAGGTTCTTCTTTTGTTTCCACAGAAAATTAGAATCTGTGGATTGCTCCCAGACTGGTGTGGTTTGATGGAACAAGACACAAAGGTTGCCATGAACATGCCCAAAAATTACTATGCCTAACAATCAGCAGGAAAAGGTATGAAGAAAACTACACCCATATTTCCATATATTGCCTATTATTTCTTTACATTTAAAGGAGTAAATAATATAGATATGAGTAATTTGTATTGGTATGGATCTTGGTTTACTGATACAAATTTAAAGTCAGTTTTGTGTATTTAAGGTCAAATATATATAATATATATATTATTTTGATTAAGGTATTGTGTTTGTGTACTTCATTTAAAAATGTAATGTAAAATTAAGAAATACAAGTTAATAGATATTCATCTCAGTCAGATATTCTTTAAAACTTTCAGAGACCTTCAGAATATGGCATTTAAAATGTTTCAAAAGCTTAGGACTTTTCATGACAAATGAGACACATCTGTTACTGTTAACACAAGCTACTTCAAGAGAAAGAAGCTCCTTATGGAGTTGGCTAGACATGTGGGCAAAAAGATGGTCTTGCCTGGACTGCTTGATAAATTTGACATGCAGGACCTGCAGAGAAATAACTGCTGAACTTGCCTAAAGGTGAGATGGTCCTTCAGGGTTTCTGCTACATGAAAGAGTCTACCAAACATTCTGCAGGACACAGAAGAAAGTGACTGACAACCTTCCAATATAAGTGAAACTGTCTTTTAAATTTCCTGTCTCATGAAAAAGTCTGCTGGATACTATGATGGGCCTGTAGGCCGAGGATGGATGCCCCAACGGTATACAAGAACTTTGGGTGATCATCCAGGCAGCAAGATATCTCTGTCAATTCTAGAGTTTTGGAAGTTGCCTACAATGCACCTCCTGTTTTCTTAGGTAATATTATATCCTTCTGGAGTCTTTGATGGAGTTGAAGAGTAGATAGTAATAATATAGTTTTCCTTGGTTATGATAAGAGATAAAGTAGATGTAAATATTGTAACTGTAATTCTTGCTTGATATATGTTTTGTTATATGCAATTTTATTATGCTAAAGATAAAACCTTCCTTTTTATTTAAACAAAAAAGTAAAGGTGATGTGGAAGTTCCCTCTGTGTGCTGTGATTACCATTAATGCATAAAGAAACTGTTTTGGACCCATAGCAAGGTAGAACTTATGTAGGCAGGTAAAGTTAGGCTGAAGGCTGGGAGAAAAAAAATAGTGGATCAGAGAGAAGCTATGGATCCACCACCAGAGTCAGACTTGCCGAAACTTTGTTGGTAATCCACTACCATGTGGCAATATGGAGATGAATGGAGATGGGTTAAATTAATATGTAATAGTTAGTCAATGAGAAGCTAGAGCTAATGAGACAAGCAGTGATTTAATTAATACAGTTCCTGTGTGATTATTTCAGCGTTAAGCAGCCAGGAACCAACAAGCAGCACTCCCTGCAACACCAGAAAAGCAATGCAGCCAAACAACTAGAAAAGTCTTACCTCTACCAAGGCTGAGACACCACAGACAAAACCTCTACTGCTGGGATTAAAGGTGTGTGACTCCCTAGGACAGGGATTAAAACTGTGAGCCACCACCTGGATTTTTTTTTTTGCATTGATTTTTGTGTAGCCCAGAGTAGCTTTGAATTTAACAGAGATCCATCCAACACTGTCTTTCAAATCCTGGGATTAATAATGTGTGTCCCCATTGCCTGACCTCTAGGGATTTAAACTGCCTCTCATATTTAGGCAAGATTTATTTATCAAAATAAAGTTAATATACCACTACAGTTAATAATAAAGAATTAAGTGTTATAAAGAGAAAGACATGTTTGCCTTATAGTGGGAAACAAGACACCTAATTTATTAGCCATTAAGAAAAAAACTTTCATATTCTTTGTAATTAAATATTTTTGACAATTTTAAACAATAAACTCCAGTCATATTCTTTCCCCTCCCACAACTCCTTCAAGCCCTTTCTCCACCACTACCTAAATTCATGCTCCCTCTCACTTAACCAAAACAAAGGAGAAAGAAACACATGCATGCACACACATACACATATGCACTCTCACATGCAAACAACATCCTCTTGTTGACCAAATTCTGAGCATGAGGCCTGGCCTAGAGTGTAAGTTCATATACCCAGTGAAATCCAATGGAGAAAATTGACTTACCTATCTCAGCAGGTATTGTTGGACTCTGGCGTCCAAACACCGAGAAGGAGTCGCCCCCAGAGACCATCTCACACACTACAGCCGATGCAAAAGCATGAGGATTTTATTAATTCTGTCATGACAGGGGCCCCCAGCATTCGGGAAGCAGAGGGACCTCGAATAGCGGGTACAGTCTACTTTTAAAGGGGCCACAGAAGCAAGGGGGGTTGTTCTTTGACTATTCTGATTGGCTTATTTGAAAGGCTATTACCAATAATTGACTGGAGAGCTGTTGCCAGATCAGATGAGGTAAGACGTCATTTTGACCCCGTTTCCCAGGGGACCAAACCAAAGCATACGTATATGGGTAATTGTTCAGGAACTGAGTACGTGCGAGTGTAGCTGTTAGGTCTTTGGTTCCCAGGGGAGAGGGGGAAGCACTATGGCACAGAGGCTGAGAGGATTCAGAATTGTCAAAAATGGCTTCAGGATTGTCTTAAAGTCTTACATTCCCTCCTCTTATTTGGTCAAATATCTCAATCTTGAGATATTAGTAAATTTGGAGGACCAATTGGATCTATATATGGAAATTAACAAACCAGTGTTATAGACCTATCATAGATCAATAAACTGTCAGATGAGACTATTTTCTCATATTAGGGAGGTCCTGCTGACAAGCATAGCCAACAAGATTGTGTCAAGCTGGGGTCAGTACTATTTAGCAAAGAAAAGGCTCCCACTATCAGATTAAACAGTCACTGGCCTGTATTAGAGCTTGCCAGCAGTGAAGCAGGAGTTGTAGAAGGGTTTTTAGGACTAGGAGTGGAGCCCAGGGCCCTGGAAAGGGGGGCTACCTCGGCAGGGGCTCATTGGCCCTGGTCAGTTAATACTGGGTTGGGCCCTAGTACTACGGTCATTGGAGGTGTTACAACTCACAAGGTGAACAGAATCCCTATGTCTTTTCTTTCTGGATCACATAACTATAAACCCCAAGTATTGCCTGTCAGATTTTTTTTTTTTTTCTCAGTAAAAGTGATTGTGATTTCAGACTTTTTTTCTGGTGTGGTACGGGTGAAAGAGACTAAGTCCTTTTTGTTAACCCTCAACTAGGAGACATTGACATTGGTTTTACATCCCCAGACAGCACAATAAACTTTAGCCGCCCCCCCCCATATTGTTTTTCCCCCCGGACAAACATATCATTCAGAATATTTGCATACAGGATAAAAGTTTCCAGGGGTTTTCTCACTATCCTCCCAAGAGGCGAGAGGATTTTGGGTACGCTGAAACTTTCATTTGGATGGTCCTGGGTCGTCCTGTGGAGGTGTAGGCTTGACGTGAGATCCAGGCTGCAAGACCGTCCACTTTGAGGGCAGTAGGTGTAGGGTCCCTTCCAGCGAGGTTTAAGGTTCTGGGACCGGTGTCTCTGAACATACACAGAATCGCCAACCTGGAACAGGTGTGAGATTTCCTGGTGCCCGGGCTGGTGCTGGGAGGTGCCAGCAGAGAAGCAGGGAGAGTAGCCTAGTCCAGCGGGCAGCAGCAGGGATAGCTAGGGCCGCTTTAGGGAGGGTCTAGTCTGGCCTGCAGCAGCAGGCTCTGGTCAGATAAATACCATTTTATGTCCCAAGTCCTTCCCGACACCCATGGAGACAATCCCGCTTCTCGCCCCTAGGAGACAAGTGGGGGAGATGTCTGAACCCCCGTGTCCAAATATTTCCTCCAGGGGAAAATCTTTTGCCAGCCTCCAGGGTCAGCTGTGGGGGATATGTATCTCAGATATCCCAGGAGGCTAGCCCTGCTACTAGTTGACAGAAATCAGGGGTAAGGGCAGGGGTATCAAAGCAAGGGCTTGAGGAGGCATGGATTGCAGGTATGAGCGGGCAGCTGCTGTTCTGGCTGTGGGGTGCTGCAGCTTTTCTCATGTCCCTCCGGATATACCCCAGGCGTCAATTCTGGAACGAATGCGAGATTTCCAGGTGTCAGGGTGGCCAGGGGTCTCTATGCCTGGGCTCGGAGATCTGGAGAGCCTTCAACCGTGCCTGCAGATGGGGTTTGTGAGCAAATGGGTCATGAGGGGCCTTAGGAAACTAAGAGGGGTGTCCCCCATATTGGATCTTCTCTCTTTCCTGCACAGGAGCAAAGACAAAACTCTAAGTGTAGAGTACTTTTTATTTTTTCCTCAAGACAGAGTTTCTCTATGTGTGTAGTAGATGGGCTGGTCTCAAACTCACAGAAATTCACTTGTCTCTGATTTCTGGGTGCTGGGATTAAATATGTGTTCCACCACTGTTCATCTTTTTTTTAATTTATTTTTGCTTGGTTGTTTTTGCTTTTGTGAAATGGATACTGTTTTTATTGAAATATTTAAATGGTTTTCTTATGTAGTAGAATATTTTGGTGAATGTATTTCAACATGTATTGCTATATTTATTCACCGAGACAGATTTTCCCTTAAAAGGGATCTATCTGTCTGTCTATCTATCTGTCATCTATCTATCTGTCATCTATCTATCTATCTATCTATCTATCTATCTATCTATCTATCTATCATTGCTTGGAATATTGGCTCTAGCTTTTTATTGGCTAACTCTTACATCTTAATTTAACCAATTTCTACTAATCTTTGTATTGCCATGTAGCTGTGGCTTACCAACAAGGTTCCATCTAGCACCTGCCTCGGACAAGGCTACATGTCTTCTCCCAACTCCACCTTTGTTCTCTCAGCATTCACTTTAGTTTTACCCTACCTAGCTCAACTCTGCCTTATCACAGGCCAAAGCAGATACTTTATTTATTAACCAATAAAAGCAACACATACATAAAAGTACTTCTTACATCATCTCCCATTTTTTGACTAAATAAAAAGGAAGCTTTTGACTTCAACACAGTAAAATTACATGTAACGAAAAAGATATCAAGCAAGAATTTCAATTAAATATTTATATCTACCTTATCTTTTATCATAAAGAAGGAAGACTATAAGTATCTATTGCAACTTCATCAAAGAATCCAGGGGGATATAATATTACCTAAATAAACTGGAAGTGCTATGTAAGCAACTTCCAAAATTCTAGAACTGTCAGAGACATCTCACTGTCTGGACAGTCACCCAAAGTTCTTCTCTATCATTAGAGCATCCATCTTCTACCTACAGGCCCATAATATCAAGCAGACTTTTCCACAAAGCAGGAAATTTCAAAGGCAGTTCTGCCTATATTGGCAATTTTTCAGTCACTTTCTTCTCTGCCCAGCAGAATATTTGACAGACTCTTTCGTGAAAAAGGAACTCTAAAGTTTGGTCTCAACTTCTTTAGGCAGCTATAGCAGTTATTCTTTTGTGGGTCCTGCAAGTCCACTCAAGAAGTTCAGGCAAGAGCAGTTTCTTACACAAATGGCTAACCAAACTCCAAAAGGAGCCTCTTTAATGCCCATAATCCTCTTGAAGTATATTGGTGCTGCCAGAAGCAGATGTGTCTCATTGTCATGGAAAATACAAAGTTCTTAAAACATTTTAAATGCCATATTCTGAAGGTCTTCAAAAGATTTGAAGAATGTCCATCTAAATGAAGTATATCTCTATATATCTAGAAAACCTAACTAACATGACTACAAACTTTACTATTATAGATGATTATCTATTAAACTATATTTCTTAATTATACATTATATTTTAAGAGAGCTGCACAAACACAATTCCTTAATCAAGAGGAGCAGATATATATATAATTGATCTTAAAATTATATCAATCAAACAAAATCTATACCAATGAAAGTCTCTATAGCATATTTCCCTTTAAATGTAAACATTTATAAAAAATATCTGGGAATTTGGGCATTGTACTCTCCAAACTGCTTCCTGCTTTTTTGTTGAGTGAGGTAATTTTAGAAGGTATTCACAGTAACCTTTCAGGGGTTCTTGGTCCATCAGACCACATGAATCTGTACGATATAAATAGGCTCTCATCTTCTGTGGAAATAAAAGAAGAATCTTTTTTCCAAAGAAACAAATCCTTAGACTCAAATACTGAAGTCATGATACCTTTAAAATATATAGGTTGGTTTATGTTAGCAGACCACACTAATGTCTCCCTGTACTTAGCTCCTTCACAGTCAAAGAATTCAAAACCACTCCAGGAATGTTTACAGCTAGTAACTGCCCACCTACTGGGGCATGGCCTCAAAGACTTTTTACCAGGATGTGGAACCATGTCCAGCCCCTTCTCTCATCCCCCTGATTTCTGCCCAGCTAGTTCAGATTGTTTTGGATCTCATCTTTATCTGTCATTCAAGCAGAGAATCCTGGTTTGTAAGCCAGTGTAAGATTTCTTTTAAGAATCAGGGCAGGGAACCCTGATTGCTCTTTGGGCTGACGAGGGAGGGGGACTTGATTGGGGGAGGGGAAGGGAAAGGGGAGGTGGCAGTGGGGAAGAGACAGAAATCTTTAATAAATAAGTAAATAAATTTAAAAAAAAAGATTTCTTTTAAGAGCCTAATATCTCTGCCCATCAAAAGAAAATACAATAATATACATAATCCAGATTATCTGTGTATATTCCATCTTTACATGGCTTATTTTTCTTACTCTATTATTTTTACCACTTTATTCTTTCTCTTTTAAAGACTTTGTTTTATTTTTTATAAACCATTTATTTTTTGTAATACTTTATTTTTTTCTTCTCTCTCCCAAGTATACGTACAATATTTTTAATACACTGTGTGTCATTTAGAGGTCTTTTATATCTGAATCTGTCCTATTATGTATTTGAAATCCTTTTCTGTACAGGTGTGCTGCTAAAAATGTGAAGCAGCCTTACTAGGACTAACACTGCTTTGCCTTTGGCTCTGCCCCGCTCAACAAGGTGGAGGCATGCTTATCACTCCTGAGAGCTACACACATTTCCCCAGTTCCAGGTATATACTGGATCTACATCACGCCATTAAGCAGCTTGTAACTTGCTGCTCACAAACCCCATTAAAATTCTTGGCCTCCTGAAAGAGCCAGAGTTCCTGCTAGCAGCACAGTCCAGGAAGCTGCCATTTTAAAACTGTGTTTATTTGTGTGTTTGTTTTTCTGTTACCACTGAATCAGGAAGACTTCTTTTAAGGAAGCTACAGCATGCCACCACTCAAAATAATGTGGCTAAACTTTGTTTTATTGTGTGTCTAGCATTCCTTTCCAAGTTTTCTCAGGTTTTACATGGATATAGTCAGCTATGTTGGTGCACCAACATGTTGTAGGAGGCTGCTTGTTTGTTACTGGCTGATCAGCCCCAAAATAACCACACAGAATCTATATATTTTTTTGCATTAGTGTTTGTCCAATAGCTTGAGCATATTTCTAGCTAGCTCTTCCATCTAGAATTATCCCATTTCCATTATTTTATATTTTTCCATGAGATTCGTGGCCTATCAGCAAGGTTCAACTGAGAGCTCTGGTCTTTCCCTTTTTGTGGCTACATGGCATCTCCTAACTCTGCCTTATTTCTCCCAGCATTCAGATTAGTTTTCCCCACCTAGCTCTACTCTGTCCTATCATAGAACAATGCAGATTCTTTATTCATTAATCAATAAAAGCAACACATATACAGAAGAACTTCCTACATCACTCCACCATTCATCTATCTACCTATCTATTTTTCATCTCCCCATTTGTGCTGGTTTGTTTTTGTCAACTTGGTACAAATCTAGACATATATAGAAGATAATATAGTTTAAAAATGCCTTTGTGATATTGGTCTCTAGGCAAGTCTTTGGGGTGCTATCTTAATTAGATAGATGTGAGAGGCCCATCTTGCTGTATGTGGTGTTATCCTTAGGCAGATTAGTTTAAAGGAGGGGGCCACTTGTTGGTTCTCAAGCATTTAGCCCTGAAATAATCACACAAAACCCTATTATTTAAATCACTGCTGGGCCCATTAGCTCTAATTTCTTATTGGCTAACTCATACATCTTAATTTAACCTATTTACATTAGTCTGTGTATCACCACATGGCAGTGGTTTACCAGGTAAAGTTCCCAGTGTCTGTCCCTGGCAACAACTCCTTGACTTCCTGACTCTGCCTCCTTTCTCCCAACTTTCTGTTTAGTTTTCCCCACCTTGTAATGAGAGGAGCGGCGAGTTGCATCCCACCGCTCAGCTTGCTTAACTCCCAAAATAACCACACAGAAATTGTATTAATTAAATTACTGCCTGGCCCTTTATTTATGGCCTCTTATTGGCTAGCTCTCACATACTACTTTAACCCATCTCCATTGATGTGTATTGCCACTTGACTGTGGCTTACCAGCATAAGTCTAACCAGCATCCTTCTCAAGCCAGAGATTCATGGCGTCTGCATGTCTCTGCTTTCTTCCTCCCAGAATTCTGTTCTGTCTTCCCTGCCTACCTGAGTTCTGCCCTATCAACTAGGCCAAGGCAGTTTTCTTTAATAACCAATGAAAGCAACACAGATACAGAAGGGCCTCCTACACCACCACCTAGCTCTGTTTCCCTTTGGCTCTGCTATAGGCACAAAGCATTTCCTTTATTAACCAATGATATTCATAGCATATGCATAGGGGAATCCCACATCACCTCCCCTTTTCTGTTTAAATGAAAAGGAAGGCTTTATATTCAACATAGTAAAATTACACATAACAAAACAGGTATCAAGTAAGAATTACAGTTACAAGATTTATAACTACATTATCTTTAATCATAACTAAGGAAAACTATAATTATCAATTCTTCAACTCCATGAAAGACTCCAGAAGGATATATTATTACCTAAGTAAACAGGATGTGCAGTGTAAGCAACTCTAGAATTTACAAATACATTTTGCTGCCTGGATGGTCACTCAATGTTCTTCTGTACCATTGGGGCATTCATCCTCAGCCTATAGGCCCATAGTATCTAGCAGACTTTTCCATGAATTATAAAATTTCAAAAATCTTAATAGGAAATATGAAACATATATTCTGGCAAGCTTCTAAAAATGATAAAAAACCAAAGCTAAGAGTGTGTATAAATGGCACTGTATTGTGGGTTTGATAGACAAATGTGCAGATGTGAGTATCATCACTCCAGAATCTTGGCATCCAAATTGGCCTCTTCAAGAGGCACATGTGCAATTACTAGGAATTGGAACTCTATCTCAAGTAAAACAAACAAGAGATGGGTTTACTGGATTGGTCCAGAAGGTCAAGAGGGAAGCTGAGGCCATATGTGGCTAATATTGCGATAAATTTATGTGGTCATGACCTGCTGCAGCAATGGAATGCCCAGGTTAACATTCCTGAAGTCCCAGGAACTCATAACTCTCGGAAGGATATTATAAAGTACTATACACAATGGTAACAAGCCATTCAGGCTGTTCAAGAACATAAAGCAAGTAGGAAACCTTTAGAGGCACCAACAGCCCTACTTTTAAAATGGTTAACTGGGAAACCAATATGGGTTAAGCAGTGGCCTCTAGCTGAAGATAAGTTGTTGGCTTTAGAACAGCTTGTACAAGAACAACTAGATGCTCACCATATTGAAGTATTAAACAGCTCTTGGAATTCTCCTGTATTTGTTATAAAAAAGAATCTGGTACATGGAGAATGGTGACAGATCTAAGAGTTGTCAATAAGATTATTCAATTTATAGGGCCTCTACAATCTGGAATCCCTCTGCCTTTTCTATTACCAAAAGGATGGCCTCTTATAGTTATTGATTCAAAAGATTGTTTCTTTACTATACCTTTACAAGAAAAGGATAGAAAAAAAAGTCACCACAGGGCCTACTTATAATAATTCTCAGCCTACTAGGAGATACCAATGGACTATCCTCCTACAAGGAATGCTCAATAGCCCCACATTGTGCCAATACTTTCTAACTCAGACTTTGGAAATAATATGTAAGCAATCTTAAGTCTCTAATTTACCATTACATGAATGAAATTTTGTTATCTGATTCAAACATGAATACTTTAGAAAGAACGTTTGAAGAAGTAAAGAAAGTTTTGCCAAAATAAGGATTACAAATTGTTCCTGAAAATATACAGAGATGAGATCCTGTCAAGTTCTTAGGTTATAAGTAGGTTTGCAGAAAATATGGACACAAAAGGCACAAATTAGGAAAGACCAGTTGAGGATACTTAATGATTTTCATAGATTGTTAGGGGACATTTTCAGTCTACAACCTGCTGTTGAGATAAAACCTGATATAATAATTCATTTAACCAAAACCTTAGATGGTGATAAAGACTCGAATACTCCCAGAAAATTAACAAATAAAGCAGAAAAGGAATCGACAATTGTTGAGGAGAAATTACAGGAGGCACATGTGGATATAGTGAATCAAATCTTAATTGTACTCTGGTCATAGTGCCTTCCAGAATTTCACCTATGGGAATTTTAATGGAGAGGGATAATATTATCTTAGAATTGATCTTTTTACCACATAAACCACGTAAAAAAATTTAAAAAAAATATGTCAAAATGTCTCTGAATTAATTAATTAATTATAAAAAGTAAATTGAGACTTTGTCCATTAACAGGTATAGACCCAGCAGAGATTATAGTGCCTTTAATTACTGATGAAATAAAAAAAAAAGTTATGGGAAGACAATGAACCATGACAAAGAGCTTGTGCTATTTTTTTCGGGGAGAAATTAATAGCAATTATCTTAAAAGTGATAGACTTAACCAAATAAAAATAACTTTTTGGATACTTCTCTGAATTGTATGTGATGTTCCAGTAACTGGAGCCCATACCTTTTATACTGATGCAAACAAATCAGGGAAAAAAGGATACAAATCAGAAGAATTAAGTAAGGTGGAAAAAAGATAATCTTGACACTGTTGTTGGATACTCTCATCTCTGTATAACAGTCAGGACAATTTTAATTGGAATGGTTGTGATTATCTGTATAAAACCTCCAAAATTGAGTTCATTGGTCTTTCATTATAGAAGGAGTATCCAAGAAGGGCTGTTAGACCCTCACCTGTGCTTTCCAGCACTCCTTCATGTTTCTCCATCTCTAATGTCTATAATTTTCCCAGATATATATGGTTTTAGAAAGTAGTAAAGTATATAGAGACTAAGATACATTATATCATATATGAGGAAATCAATCTGTGTGGCCATGGGGAGCCAATATTAATGCTAACATGAATCTCTTCAACAATGCAGTTCTTTAGAGTGACCCATACTTCTGTAAGACCTCACTTATACTCCTGTTAGTAAACTTTAACTCAAACTTCTGTAAATAACTATCACTCATGTCCCTGTAACTAAGTCCAATTAAAAACATTGATTTACTAAGATAAACATGGGTAAAATCATCCCTTTGGCCTGTCATTGGTGGCATATCATGAATGAATAAATTTCTGTTCACATCTTCCCCCCCCCAAAAAAATTTACAGGATTAAAGTTAAATAAAAATGTATCTATGATCTATGCATGTATGTATATATGTATATATGCATGTATCTTTTATCTATCTGTATCTATCATTTATCTACTTATGTGAAACAGTCTATTATGAGAATGACGATATAATTAGAATGCTAGTCAGTGCTATTTGAAACACAGTCATAAGATGGAAGCCAACAGAAAGGCACTAGCATCTGGACAAATAAAGCAATTCAACTACATGCACAAATGTGGGAATAAATTTCTTTTGTTCTGTCCCTTAAAGTTTCACACCATTTTAAGTGCACACTTTCTGCAGTGCACTTAAAAAATACAGTTTCTTTCCTTACCTGATTAACCCAAAATTATTGCCATCCAGTGAAATTTGGAGGCATTTATTTCAACTTACTAGTGACCTGCAATCTATAGGCAGAATTTTTCAGTCTTTCAAGTGTTCTAAAAGAATAAACATTCAATAAAAGTTTTATTTTTCATTTTCATCTGGACAGAAATGGAAATCAGTCCCACTACCATCTTTGAAATCCACAGAGAAAACAGTTGTCGCCTCACCATAGCCTGTACTGAAGCTCTCATTCAGCAGCTTAGGTGGTTTAAAGGCATTTCCACACCTATTTTTAACTTATATTGGGCTGACTGAAAGGTAATATCTCCTAGGTATTAGCCCCTTCCTTGGCTTAAATTACAACTCTTTGCCAAATCTTCTTTTCAACTCTTTCTGGTAGAGGGTTGGAGAGGGCTATGGTGAAGCTTTGGGAACAGAAAGGAGAAAGCAGGAAGCAGTAAGGCTGCCTTTCCACAACAGTCTGGAAGCCTCATTAATGCTGAGCCACGTGAATGACTACATAGTGCCCACTCCTCTTTCTTGGGCTTTCCTGAACTGGAGACGCCTAGTGTACTGACTAAAAGCTTCACTAACCATGATGTCTTTTACTTTCAGTCTTTCTTGTCTAAAGGTGAGGTCCCCAGCCCCTTAACCATCTGTCTTCATTTTCATTTCATGATATCAGTCTTTCCTCAGAGTCTTGACTTGCATTTAGCTAAGGATGCCCCTTCCCTATCCTACCACATCAAGAATCATGCTTAGGGTGAAAAGTATCTAAAATATATAATATCCTGAAGTATGCTGCCGCTGAAGAGATGTAAGAGAGTCATGGAAGAAAGAAACTAAAAAAGCCAGACACATTTGCAACCTGGAGCCCATCAGCTGGTCTTCTTTCCTATAGCTTTACTGTTCTTTAATCTTGGGGTTTTTTCTTCCTCTGAAGATCACATTTAATTTTTTCTCAGAATGTAATCTTTCCATATCTTGCTCATTGTTTGCACAGAACAGAACCTGGCAGCCAACATGTCCTCAAAGTTTTTTGATTGTAAATTCATATAAAAGAACATGCTGCTACTGAAGCATCTTTCAGCTCCTTTAGAAAATGATTAGGGACAGATACTGATCATCTCCAGAAGGAAATATGAATCAAGTGTGGCAAGAAAATTCAAATACACACCTATCACTGACACAAAGTGACAAAGCACAGAAAAGTGTTCAGAAGGCCAGCTTGTTGAAAGGATTATAATGGCATAGCTCATACAGAGAAAGATGGTCCACAATGTGAGAAAACCTGACCATGCTTTTTGGCTGCCTTCCACCACAATTAGCTCACTGACAGTTTTGCAAGGCCCTTATGAAAACAACTGGAGATATGGTCACATAAGAAATGCCATCAAAATAAATATTTGACAGGTCTTATGCTAAGTCAGCACAAAAGATATGCTTTTGAAAAATTGTTTGATGCCATTCATCTTTAGAGAAAACTTCAGGAGATTTTCACATCTCACCCTTCTCTCAACAACTATAGCTGCCATGCAGCCAAGTTTTCACTACTGTCAACGAGTCCATCAAAAAATTAAATGCCATTTGTTTTTCTGTTTTCTTTTGAAGAAGTGAATTTTCTTGAATTATGTTTTGCACATTTCTATGCTTTCTAATTTTGCTCACTTTAAATATATATATATATATATATATATATATGAACCAGGACAAAGTTAAGATACAATGACAGCATTTATATAAACCTCGACACTATAGAACTATGTGGATTCCACCACAGTTCACACAACCCATTTAAGCATAGTCATTAAAAAAATAAAATCCTTACAGCCACTGTATGACTTTTGAGCAGAGTATAGTATCCTTTTTCTCCATTTTAAGGAGGACAAAATTAAGGTCTAGGGAGATTAAAACAAATTCCCACATTAAGACAATCATAAGTAGTATAGGCATCTTTGAACATTGTAAGCACACAGGAGTTTGTGTCTTCTCTGTGAAAAACAGGAGACAGCCAGAAGGCTGTTACAGTGTACCTTGCACAGCAGTTTGGAGGTCAAAGCATTTTATACATAAAACTTGATATGTCATTGTTTAAAAAGCTCCATTGATTATCCTTGTCATCCCACTTTCACACTAGAAAATGGAGCTTCTTATGTAATACTACTATGGAACTTCCTGAAATCAATGCCCTTTTCTCCATGTTATTCACAGAAAATTGGCAGAAAGGAAAAAAAAAAGGTTTTCCTGGAGCTTTATTATTAACCTTTGAGCATACTCCTGTTTTTATCCTGTCTCCAAGACAGTTGGTACTCCCTAGGATTCCTGCTTTTCATGACAATCTCCCAGCTCTGCCTTCTTTACAAAAGACCCATGCCTTAGGCCAGTTTTCTACACATACCTGATCTATAGAGGACCTCAAACCCTTCCTTTGTTGCTATCCTTCCTCATGATACAGGAAAAAGGCAAATCAGCTCTGAGTAGGACCTTGGTGAATAGCGTCTCATCCAATAGAAAACCTGTGTCTTCTATGACTCCAGTGGGAAGCTTCAGCCATCTATAAGAAGCTGAAGGCATAACCTGTACATGATTAGTCCTGCCTATAACAACCATTTGTTCTAAGAGTTGTCTTAACTATTAATGAAAGGTACATTTTCAAGGCCTGGTTTTCAATAACTATACTGTAATGTTTTCCTAATAAAAAAGGATAAAGTATCATCTAAAAGTAAGTGTTGTTTTGCTCTCAGAATGTTGTAAAAGAAGATTCTAAAAGATGCAGGCAAGGGTCTGGAGGCCATGGAGATTCCCAGCTGCCCATGGAAGGAAGTAAAACAGCTCATTTTCTGAGGCAGCTTAAGCCACAATGACATTAACTTTTAAGGAAATACACAAAGGAAACTTTCTCTACAGAAGTGTCTGCCTGAAATAAATTAGCATATTCTTAGAACTCTAGTAGCCACAGTAAAGGACAGCATATGCTAGCAATGGCCTTGTGGGACATTTCTGAATTAGTTAGTGTCCAGAAGCCTCTGAAGCCACACAACCAACTTCAAGGTCTCAGTTAAGTGGCTTTTCCTAGGTACATTGCAGAATGCACAGGTCCATAGATCACAGTTCATGGCGACAAGTACTAGATATAGATGTGAGAGTCCTGGAGAGATGCCACAGTCAATAAGTTTTAACCTCACAAGCATGAGTACCTGAGTTTTGTCCCTAGCACACATGTAAAAATACAGCATGGTGGCACACCCTTGGGGACTCGCTGCCCTGCCAGCCTAACTGAATCCATGAGCTCCAGATCTTACTCAAAGAAGATGTCTCATAAACAAAAGTCTGGAAAATGTTTCAGTGGTAAAAAATGCTTCTAATAATTCTATAAGATATACATTTATTTCCCAGCACACTTATGTCGGGAGATTCACAATAACCTGTAATGCAAGCTCAAGAGGAATTTGATGTTCTGACTTCCAGCATCTATGTGCACATACCCACGCCTACAACACCCAGACACACACCCAGACACACACACACACACACACACACACATACACATTTTTAAAAAATATTTATTTATTTACTATGTACACAATATTCTTTCTGTGTGTATGCCTGCGGGCCAGAAGAGGGCACCAGACTTCAATACAGATGGTTGTGAGCCACCATGTGGTTGCCGGGAATTGAACTCAGGACCTTTGGAAGAGCAGGCAATGCTCTTAACCACTGAGCCATCTCTCCAGCTCTCTCTCTCTCTCTCTCTCTCTCTCTCTCTCTCTCTCTCTCTCTCACACACACACACACACACACACACACACACATTTTTAAAAAGCAAGATAGACGGAATAAGGTTGACCTTTTGGACTCTACATACACAAAGTCTCACACACACACACACACACACACACACACACAAAGGAAGGGAAGTAAGAAAGGTATTGTTTGGAATCTTCCCTGTGTTAACAAGCTCAGCATACCCCATATTCATTGGGTGTATTTTGTCATTTTCCTGTAATCCATTTGTTTGTTTCCTTGTATTTTCCCATTGGGGCATATCTAAGATATATGCATGGGTTAATGGTGGAAAAACAGTATCTGACATCCCAGAAATATTCCTGACAGATTTAGGATCCAGTTAGTATCTTCTTTGTTCCCAAAGCTGCTTGAGGAAATAAGGCTAAAATATGGCTTTCGTAAACAGACACTTCTTAACTACCTTTAAAAAAGCAAACATAAAAGAGTCAGCAGGGGTTATAGGGAAAGATCATTACTAAGTCATTGCATTTATAACTCTGGAAGACATATCAAATTGCTTTGTTTCTCCAGTGCAAAGAGCCCTGTGGAAATCCTCCTGTGGCTTCTTTCATTGCTTTCATTCAATTTTATATGGTTTTGAAGGTCCAAGCAGAGATGATATGTAATTGGACATTTGGTGAATGTAGATGGAGAAATTGTGCTCAAAGTTATTAGCTTACCTTAGTTTGAAGAGCAAGGTAAACATTTTATTTCATCTAACTTTTTATAACAATCAATTAAGTTCCAATGATGGCTAGACAGACCATCTTTATCCATTCTTGTGGAAACAGTGACATCAAGTGGGTCATTGCATTAATGCAGGGAAGCTCAGAACCTGTGGGCTGGCGGGAATGTTTAAATCTCCAGGATATCACATGATGTTTTTTTCTTTGATGAATTTATCTGTCCCATTGACATCACTATCTAACTCCTGCTTGGAATCATGAATTTATAAAATGATTCAAAGAGAGTTGTAGAATGCAAAATTAGCATAGCAAATCAACAGTTTTTGTGGGTCTTATACATAGAGTCTAAGTTACTGAAGTAAAAGATTGAATTATTGGTCTTAGGAGCTTGATTTGGTTTTTACTGGGGCATTAACAATACTAGTTTTTAGTGTCTGTATGACTCACTAATCCAGAATAGTGCACATACTCTGCCAGAAATAATTTCTCTAAGTCATTTCATGTTTTCTGTACTCCATTTCTAAGAATTCTGCTTTTTAAATAAATGTCCATTATTTAAGTGAATGATAAAAATCAAATGAAAAACTAAGATGGTAATATGTTTAAGAACCTTAAGAAGATTTGGAACATAGGGATCAGTTACTAGATTTTATATATCTCATAACTTGGACTAATAAACATTGGAGACTTAAAACACCAGTTCGTCACAAAGCATTAATTATGAATTAGCAGTTAGTTTTGGAGGAAGAAGATCTGGTGGTTTGAGTAAAAATGGTCCCATAACATAGGAAGTGACATTATTAGAAGGTCTTGCCTTATTGCAGGAAGTATGTCACTGGAATAGATTTTGAGGTTTCAGATGGTCAAACCAGGAGCAATGTCACTCTCTTCATGCTGCCTACTCGTCTGGATGTAGAACTCTAGCTTCTTCTCCAGCACCATGTCTACTTGCATGGCACCATGCTTCCTGCCATGATGATAGTGGACTAAATCTCTGAACTGTAAGCAGCTCCAATTTAATTCCTTCTTTTCAAGAGTCATGGTGGTCATGGCACCTCTTCACACCAATAGATGAGATAGATCTGCTTTGTGCTATAGGGTTGATGTAGGTGGGTCTTCTGTTTTGTGTTAATTTCATTGGTCAATAAATAAACTGCCTTGGACTTTGATAGGACAGAAAATTAGGTAGGCAGAGTAAACAGAACAGAATGCTGGGAGAAAGAAGCAGATTCAGGCAGATGCTATAGCTCTCCTCTCCAAGATGGATGCAGGTTAAGATACTTCCTGGTAAGACACCACCTCATGGTGCTACACTCATTAATAGAAATGGGCTAATCAAGATGTGAGAGTTAGCCCATAAGAGGCTAGAGATAATGGGCCAAGCAGTGTTTAAAAGAATACAATTTGTGTGTTGTTATTTTGGGTATAAAGGTAGTCGTGCAGGAGCTGGGCAGGACCTCAACTCACCGCTCCTCACCTTCTAGATAGGGTTTTTACCTTGTCTTCCTTGACTTCAATATATTGTAGATCAAAAGACTTCTTCAATCAAAGTTATCTGAACTAACATTCTTTATTCTCAGTTTTTGAAAATAGATTTTTTTTCTCATATAATATATCCTGTTTACATTCTACCCTCATGTAGGCAGTATTTGGTTGGAATTAATGGTTCCCAAATAAACACACAGAGACTTATTATTAATTATAAATGCTCAATCCATAGCTTAGGTTTGTTACTAACTAGCTCTTACATTTTAAATAAACACACTTTTATTCCTTCACTTGCATGCAAGTGGCTCATGGCTTATTACTTCATTTTGTACACATACTGCTTATTCTGCATCTGGCTGGCAACTCCAGACACTCCACCCTTCTTCTTCCCAACATCTCCTTGCCTGGCTCTCCCACCCTGTCTCTTCCTGACCAGTTATAGGCTAGTCAGTTCTTAGTTAACAAGTGAGAGTAATGCAAATTTACACTGTGCAAAGATTGTTCCAAAACACCCTCCCTTTATTCCACCTACTCTTATCTCCCATCCAGATTCACTACATCTGTGTCTCTGATTAGAAAAGAACAGATATCTAAGAGATAACAACAAAAAATTACAAAATAAAATATAAGATAAAGCAAAAAAATCCACCAAAGTTAGATAAAGCAAACAAGTAGAATGAAAGGAGCCCAAGGGAAGGCATAAGAATAGAGATTATTCATTCTCAAACTCAGAAGTTAGATGAAAACATTAAAATGAAATCTTTAGCATAGTCACAAACTGGTGTAGACCCCTGAAAGTCCTGTGCAAGTTTCAGTCTCTATGAGTTTATATAAGCTGTCTTCAGTTGATGTAGAAGACCTTGTTTTCCTGTTTTCTCCATGTCCTCTGATTCTTTCACTCTTTCTCCTCTCTCTTCTATGGGGTTCCCTGAGTTCTGAGGGGAGAAATTTGATGGAGACGGGTCATGTAGAGTAGGGTGTTCCAACCTCTTTCTCTCTTTGTGTGTGCATGAGAGTGTGTGTGTGAGAGGGAGTGTAGTGTTTGGCTTGAGTGGTCTCTATATTTGTTCTCATCTGCTGCAGGAGAAAGCTTCTTTGATGAGTGAGCAAGACACAGGTCTAGTTTATGAGTATAATAGAATTACCAGTTATTTTTAAAATTTTAAAGACTTAGTGGTATTTGGTTTTCTGTAGGTCTCTGTGCCATATAGTCTTTAGTTGTTCACCCAAGTAGTGTTGAATATGGTTTTGATCTCATGGAGTGGGCCTTAAGTTGAATCAAACACTGATTAGCTACTCTCATAAGTTTTGTGCAACCTAGCATATTTTTCAGACAGAAGAGATTGTAGATCAAAGTGTTTGTGGCTGGCTTGTTATTTATGTTTCTCTTCTAGTAATCTCCTATACCTAAGACACTAGAGCATAAAGATGAAGGTTCTATGTAGGTATAAATCCACCCTCTCCATGTTCAATGAGTTGTGTGGGTGTGGTCTTCAGCAATGGAACTTGTTGTCAGTGTTTGAAGAACAACCTAATATTTTGACAACAGCCTGGGTTGTATGGTAATTTCCTTGAGAACCTTTTGTACAACAATTCAATTTGATGCAACCCAGTCCTAGTAATGGAAGCTTTGTTTGGTGGCAAGAGATAGCCAGTTGGGACTCCTCAGTTATTTGGAAACTTCTTTATGATAACCTTCATATATTTTAGAAAATTTCAACTGCAATAAGCTTCCTTACTGCCCTTCAAATATCCCTGAATTCTAGCTCCTTCTCCAAACATTTACTCCTTCAACCCCATCTCACCTTCTTTGTCCCAACTGATTCTTCCATTTCCATATTTCCACCCACAATAAAATGATTCCCTTTTATTCTTCCAGGGTAAACAATGTGTCTGTCCCCTTGTCGCATCCTCTGTACATTATCTGTCTATGGATTATAGCTGGCTTATCAATTACTCTAAAAACTATTATAAACATTTAAGTAAATACCTGTAACATGAGGGGCCTGCTTGTTGGGCTTTCTGTCCCACCTGGTACACCATAGCTAACAAGTCACAAAGAAAATCACACAGAGATCTCCATAAGATTATAAACTGGCCCATTAGCTCAGGTTTTGTATTAGCTCTTCTAGCTTATATTAACCCATTATTCTTATCTATGCTAGCCACATGGGTCGGTACCTTTCTCAGTGGGGCAGCTCAGCTCTTGCTTCTTCAGTGGTCTGGGCTGGACTTTGGGAAGAGCTTCCTTCTTCCCAGAATGCTCCTGTTCTCATGGCCCTGACTCTACTTTCTGTCTAGTTGACCAGCCTGTACTTTCTACCAGGCCAATCAGTGTTTATTTAAAACATGATTGATAGAATACAGACAATTTTCCCACACCCACAAGAGTTTATAAATAGCTCAAGCTAATGGGCCAATCAGTTTATAATCTTATGAAGATCTCTGTGTAATTTTCTTTGGGGCTTGCCAGCTGTGGGGTATGGGGTGGGACAGAAACAAGCCAGCTCTCATCTTTCTGAATCTGGATAATCTCACTCAGGTTTGTAGTTTTCTTCCTGTTCTATCTATTTGCCAACAGATTTCATGATGTCACTTTTCTAAACTCATTTCATTGTATAAATGTGCTACATTTTCTTTCTTTATCCATTATTCTTTTTAATGATATCTAGGTTGTTTCTAAGTCCTGGTTATTATGAATAGAGCAGCAATGAACATGGTTGATCAATGTCTTTTTGGTAGGACAAAGCAGCATTTGATCATAGATATATGATCAAGACTAGTATAGATGGATCTTCAGGTATATCAACCTGCATCATTCCAAAGAACCACCACACTTATTTCCATAGTGCCTGTATAGTTTTGCACTCCCAAAACCAATGCACAAATTTTCCCTTGATCTATATCCTTAACAGCATGATCTCTCACTTATATTATTGATCATCACCATTTGGACAAGTATAAGATGGAATCTCAAAATAGTTTTGGTTCACATTTCCCTGATGACTGAGGATGTTGAAAATTTTCTTAAGTATCTCAGCCATTTTTGTTTTCTCTATTGAGAAATCTCTGTTTATATCATTTTTAATTTGGATGATTTTGGTTTTCTATACAAAATATCTTGAGTTCTTATATATTTGTTTGTGAGTCTAGCCTTTAACTATTGAACCATCTCTCCATCCCCTTGATTTTACTTCATATTTTGAATAATAATGCTCTATTGGATATGGACTTGGCAAAAAAAATCTTTTCCAATTTTTTGGGCTGATGCCATGGTGGTGTGCTTTGTCATACAGAAGCTTCTCAGTTTCATGGGGTACCATTTATTAATTGTTCATTTTAGTGAATATGTTAATGACCTTCTATCCAAAAAGTTGTCTCCTGTACCAATGAATTTAATGCTATTTCTCACTTTGTCATCTATCGGCCCCACTGTATCTGGCCTTATGCTGAGGTCTTTTATCCATCTGGAATTTGTAGTAGGAGGCTGCTTGTTGGTTTCCAGTCACACAGCTATCTTAGACCCAAAATAATCACACAGAAACTGTATTAATTAAATTATTGCTTGGTTCATTAACTCTAACTTTTTATTGGCTAACCCTTATATTAAGTTAACCCATTTCTATTAATCTGTATATTGACATGTGGCTGTGGCTTACTGGGTAGAGTTTTCAACATCTGTCTCTGGCACCTTCATGGCTTCACTTTTAATTAATGTATTAATTATACATTACATTTTTAAATGAAATTTACAAACACAATACCTTAATCAAGAGCAGAAATGTATATATAACAAAATTGACATAAACTTGTATCAATAAACTATGATCAATACCAATGCAAAATATACATCTCTATAGCATATTTCCCTTTAAATGTAAAGAAACATTTACAAATAATATTGGGGAATATGAGCATAGTTCTGTCCAAACTTTTTCCTCCTGTTTATTGGGTGAAGTAATTTTTTGAGGGTATTCATAGCAACCTCTTGCAGGGTGTGGTCTATCAAACCACATTAGCCTGGAATGAATCCATAGGTTCTCATCCTCTGTGTAAACAAAAGAAGAATCTCTTATCTTAAACAACATACCATTAGACTCAAATTTTGAAGTCAAGATACCTTTATAATATATTATATTTATATTATATATATATATATATATATATTTAGCTTAGCAGCCCATATAATAAAATGTTTCTCTGTGTTTAGCTTACAGTCAAAAATTTAAAGTACACATGATAATATAAATAATCCAGACTTTCTGTGTATAGTATGTCTTTATGTGGCTTTATTCCTTTTTTATTTGTTTTATTCCTTTTAATCTATGACTGACTGTACTCTGTATCTTTAAAACATTTTTTGAATTATTTACTTTTTTTACACCCTATTTTCTTTTTTTAAGCTTGTGTATATTTATTTAACGTTTGACGCATTTAGTGTTTTGTTATGTCTGAATTTGTCCTTATTGTATTAATTGAAATATTTTTTACTGTTTTGAAAAGCTTTTAAAAATGGTAAGCAGCTTGGTTGTAGCTGCTCTGGATGTTGGTTCCACCTCTCCCCATTTTTAAAATGGTAGCGGTACCATCACTCTCAGCTCTGAGGCCACACTTATCACTTTAACTCTGGGAATGAGTGTGCAGAATATAAACCCTTTTTATTTGAGTAACAGATAGATAAATATGTTCCATAGTGCACTGCTTGACCTAGAAATATTTTTGTGTATGGTGTCAGGAATCAGCCATGTGTTTTTGTTTGTGTATGTCTAGCAGTCCTGATTCCACTGCCTGCCCAGAAGGAGGGCACTAATCTGGTCTCAGTTACTTTTCTCCCAAACCTGAGTGGGCACACAAACACCCAGTTCCACAAATGCCATTTTAAAGCTCGAGTTTGTGTTGTCAGCATGGCACAGAAAGCTGCTTTTAAAAAAAGCATGGCTTTTGTTGTTGTTGTTGTTGTTACCAGTGAATTAGGAAAACCTTTCTTAAGGGATCTGTAGCATGTC
>NW_026068125.1:2582570-2587411 GCF_014885135.2 Alexandromys fortis
ACAATAATCAACTTTATATGGAAAAACAAAAAACCCAGGATAGCCAAAACAATCTTATACAACAAAGGAACTTCTGGAGGCATTACCATCCCTGACTTCAAACTCTACTACAGAGCTACAGTATTGAAAACAGCTTGGTATTGGCATAAAAACAGAGAAGTTGACCAATGGAACCGAATAGAAGACCCTGACTTTAATCCACAAACCTATGAGCACCTGATTTTCGATAAAGGAGTTAAAAGCTTTTCTTTAGATTTTAAATGGATTTAGCCCATATTGGGTGCCAAATGCAGTGGGAGGCTGCTTGCTGGATCTTGGATGCCTAGCTATCTTAGACCTGAAATAATCCCATAGAAACTGTATTAATTAAATCACTGATTGACCCATTAGCTCTAGCTTTTTATTGGCCAACTCTTATTTTAATTTAACCCATTTCTATTAATCTGTATATTGCTACGTGGCTGTGAATTACCAGGTTAAGTTTTCAGCATCTGTCTCCAGAGGCTTCATGGCTTCTTTCTGACTCTACCCTCTTTCTCCCAGAATACAGGCTAGCTTTTCCCACGTATTTCTGTTCTGCCTTTTCCATAGGCACAAAGAAGTTCTTTATTCATTAACTAAAAAAAGCAACACATAGACAAAATGATCTCTCACTCTAGAAATTGAGTTTTGTGCAAGGTGATAAGTGTGGGTTTATTTGTATTCTTCTGCATGCAGACATCCAGTTTGATAAGCATCATTTCATGAAGTATGCATGCCTGGTTTCTTGACCTTTCATGTGTTCATAGATGTGTGGGTTTATATCTGGTTCTTCAACTCAACATCTCCTTGCCTGGCTCTCCCACCCTGTCTCTTCCTGACCAGCTATAGGCTAGTCAGTTCTTAGTTAACAAGTGAGAGTAATGCAAATTTACACTGTGCAAAGATTGTTCCAAAACACCCTCCCTTTATTCCACCTACTCTTATCTCCCATCCAGATTCACTACATCTGTGTCTCTGATTAGAAAAGAACAGATATCTAAGAGATAACAACAAAAAATTACAAAATAAAATATAAGATAAAGCAAAAAAATCCACCAAAGTTAGATAAAGCAAACAAGTAGAATGAAAGGAGCCCAAGGGAAGGCATAAGAATAGAGATTATTCATTCTCAAACTCAGAAGTTAGATGAAAACATTAAAATGAAATCTTTAGCATAGTCACAAACTGGTGTAGACCCCTGAAAGTCCTGTGCAAGTTTCAGTCTCTATGAGTTTATATAAGCTGTCTTCAGTTGATGTAGAAGACCTTGTTTTCCTGTTTTCTCCATGTCCTCTGATTCTTTCACTCTTTCTCCTCTCTCTTCTATGGGGTTCCCTGAGTTCTGAGGGGAGAAATTTGATGGAGACAGGTCATGTAGAGTAGGGTGTTCCAACCTCTTTCTCTCTTTCTTTGTGTGTGCATGAGAGTGTGTGTGTGAGAGGGAGTGTAGTGTTTGGCTTGAGTGGTCTCTATATTTGTTCTCATCTGCTGCAGGAGAAAGCTTCTTTGATGACTGTTTTTATGCCAGTCCCAGCCTGTTTTTATTTCTTTAGCTTTTTAGTACAACTTTAAATCAAGAATGGTAAGATCTGCAGTAGTTATTTTATTGTTTGTGATTTTTTTTTCTTTTAGCAATCATATTTTTGTTGTTTCTTTCTGTTTTGTTTTGGTTTCTGTGTGTTTCCAGTTGAATCTGAAATTTATCCTTTCAAGGTCTATGAAGAATTATGTTGAAATTTTGATGAGGATTGCATTGAAATTGAATATTGCTTTTAGAGATATGGCTGTTTTTACTCTTAAGCCAACTGATCCATGGCCATCGGATAGCTTCCCATCTTCTGATATCCTCTTCAATTTTCTTCTTCAAAGACTTTCAGATTTTACACACAGTTCTTTCACTTGCTTGTATAGAGTTACCCCTAAATATTTTATATGATCTGAAGTTATTGTGAAATATGCTGGTTCCCTAATTTCTTTCTCAGATTATTTATCATTTTATTTAGGAATACTACTGATTTGGGGTGTTAATTTTATGTCCAGCTTGCTTGTTAAAATTGTTTATCATCTGTAGAATTTTCCTGGTTGAATTTTTCAGGTCATTTAAATATACTATCGTATCATCTTCAAGTAAACTTTCTTTGATTTCTTGCTTTGTAATTCATATCCCTTTGATCTCCTTGAGTTGCCTAACAAAAATTTCAATTTCTATATAGAATAGATATAGAAGGAGAGGACAGAATTTTCTTGATCATGATTTTAGGGAAATTTCTTTGAGTTTCTCTCCATTTAAGGTGGTGCTAGGTATGGAATTACTGTAAACTGCATTTATTATGTTGAGGTGTGTCCCTATTTCCAAAATATCTTAAGGATTTTTATCACGAAAGGGTGTTGGGATTTATTTAAGGCCTTTTATGTATCTAATAAGATGATCATTTTTTTCTTTCAGTTTGTTTATATGATGTATTACATTGACAGATTTTCACATGTTGAATCATCCCTGTATCTCTGGGATGAAGCCTACTTGATCATGGTTGGTGAATTTTAAATGTACTCTTGGATTCAGTTTGTAAGTATTTTAATGAGTATTTTTGCATCCATGTTCATGAGGAAAATTGGTCTGCAATTGTTTTATTTTGTTGGGTTTATAAGTGGTTTTGGTACCAGAATACTTGTACCCACATAAACTGAATTGAGCAGCTACGCTAAGGCTACGCACCCAGAGAAGTGAGCCTCAAGGTCCCTTGTAAGGGAGCCCGGGCACCCTCAGCCTGTGCTACAGGGGCTCCTGTGCTCTATGGATCCCGCCCTGCCTGCCCCGTTCTTCTTTTTGTCCCCGGATCATTGGGCTACCAGGCAGCCCTGTTTAGGAGCGGGGGAGTTCCATCAGGATGGTCGTCCATGTTTGGGTGCTGAGGAGTTCCAGCTGGACGGGATGGTCCCTGCTTCTACACTGAAGAGATACACGCAGAGACTCAGTCACAGTAAAGACTGGACCAAGACTCCAGGCCTCTCCTGGCTCCATTTGAAGGAGGAGATGGGAAGGCGCCAATGCAAGACTTCCTCCAACAACCTGAAAGGCAACATGACATCACCAGAATCCATGGATCCCAAAATAAGAAGAATTGTACACCCTACTCAGAAGAATGAGAAGAAATCGACACAAAAGTGAATTATATGAAAATAATAGAAGACCTTAAGCAGGAGGTGAAAAACTGCCATAAACAATTAGAGATTAGAAACAAAAAGGTAGAGGAAATGAATAACTCGCTCAAAGATACACAATAAATCCAAGAGAAACAAGAAAAAAGCAATCAAACAGGTAAGGGAAGCGGTTCAAGACTTGAAGAATGAAATGGAAGTAATGAAGAAAACACAAACTGAGGGAAGGTTGGAGATGGAAAATCTGGGTAAACAAACAGGAACTACAGAGACAAGTACTACCAACAGAATACAAGAGATAGAAGAAAGAATATCAGATACTGAAGATACCATAGAGAAAATAAACACACTGATCAAAGAAAACAGCAAAACCAACAAATTCTCATCACAAAACATTCAGGAAATATGGGACACAATAAAAAGACCAAACCTAAGAATAATTGGAGTAGAAGAAGGAGAAGAGGTGCAACTCAACGGCCCAGAAAATATATTTAATAAAATTATAGAAGAAAACTTTCCCAACCTAAAGAAAGATATTCCTTTGAAGGTTCAAGAAGCATACAGAACAGCGAATAGACTGAACCAAAAAAAAATCTCCTCGCCATATAATAATCAAAACACAAAACATACAGAATAAAGAAAGAATATTAAGAGTTGCAAAAAAAAAGGTCAAGTTACTTACAACGGTAAACCTATCAGACTTACACCTGACTTCTCTATGGCAACCATGAAAGCCAGAAAGTCCTGGATAGATGTTCTTCAGAAACTAAGAGATCACGGATGGAAGCCCAGACTACTATACCCAGCCAAGCTTTCATTCACTATAAATGGAGAAAACAAAATTTTCCAGGATAAAAACAAATTCAAACAATACGTAGCCACAAATCCAGCCTTACAGAAAGTAATAGAAGAAAAATCACAAACCAAGAAGTCCAACAATGACCACAAAAACTCAAACATCTAGAGACCCTCCACCAGCACAACTCAAAAAAGGGAAACACACAAACTCTACTACAAAAAAGTGACCGGAGTTAACAATCACTGTTCATTAATATCACTTAATGTCAATGGATACAACTCACTTATAAAAGTCACATGCTAAGAGATAGGGTACGAAAACAGGATCTAACATTCTGCTGTTTATAAGAAACACACCTCAACCACAAAGACAGGCACCTACTCAGAGTAAAGGGATGGGAAAAGGTTTATCAAGCAAATGGACCTAAGAAACAAGCAGGTGTGGCCATACTAATTTCTAACAAAGTTGACTTCAAACTTAAATCAATTAGAAAAGATGGAGAGGGACATTTTATATTCATAACAGGAACAATTCATCAGGATGAAGTCTCAATCCTGAATATCTATGCCCCTAATATAAAAGCACCCATGTATGTAAAAGAAACATTACTAAAACTCAAGGCTGCTATCAAACTGCACACATTAATAGTAGGACTTCAACACTCCTCTCTCACCAATGGACAGGTCAATCAGACAGAAACCTAACAGAGAAGTAAGACAATTAATGGAGGTAATGAATCAAATGGACTTAACAGACATCTATAAAACATTCCACCCAAATAGGAAAGAATATACCTTCTTCTCTGCAGCGCATGGAACCTTCTCGAAAATTGACCACATACTCGGTAACAAAGCAAACTTCC
>NW_026068125.1:2593894-2595478 GCF_014885135.2 Alexandromys fortis
ACAAAACTGGAAAATGTAAAAGAAATGGACACGTTTTTAGATAAATACCATATACCAAAGTTAAACCAGGACTAGGTGAACAACCTAAATAGACCTGTTAGTCGTGAAGAATTAGAAGCTGTTATCAAAAACCTCCCTACCAAAAAAAGCCTAGGACCTGATGGTTTCAATGCAGAATTCTACCAGAACTTCCAAGAAGACCTAATACCTATACTCCTTAATGTATTTCACAATATAGAAACAGAAGAGTCATTGCCAAATTCCCTTTATGAAGCTACAGTCACTCTGATACCAAAACCACACAAAGACTCAACCAAGAAAGAGAATTACAGGCCAATCTCACTCATGAACATCGACACAAAAATCCTCAACATAATACTGGCAAACCGTATCCAAGAACACATTAGAAAAATTATCCATTATGATCAAGTAGGCTTCATCCTAGAGATGCAGGGCTGGTTCAACATGCGAAAATCTGTTAATGTAATCCACCATATAAATAAACTGAAAGAAGAAAACCATATGATCATTTCATTTGATGCTGAAAAACCTTTTGACTAAATACAACATCCCTTTATGATAAAAGTCTTGGAGAGATTAGGGATACAAGGGCCACACCTAAATATAATAAAAGCTATTTTTTAAATATTTATTTATTTATTATGTATACGATATTATGTCTCTGTGTATGTCTGCAGGCCAGAAGAGGGCACCACACCACATTATAGATGGTTGTGAGCCACCATGTGGTTGCTGGGAATTGAACTCAGGACCTTTGGAAGAGAGGCAATGCTTTTAACCTCTGAGCCATCTCTCCAGCCCCAATAAAAGCTATTTACAGCAAACCGACAGCTAACATCAAACTAAACGGAGAGAAACTCAAAGCCATCCCACTAAAATCAGGAACACAACAAGACTGTCCACTCTCTCCATACCTCTTCAATATAGTGCTTGAAGTTCTAGCAATAGCAATAAGAAAAAATCAGGGAATCAAGGGGATTCGAATTGGAAAGGAAAAGGTTAAACTTTCATTATTTGCAGATGATATGATAGTGTACATAAGCGACCCCAAGAACTCCACCAAAGAACTCCTATAGCTGATAAACACCTTTAGTAATGTGGCAGGATACAAGATTAACTCCAAAAAATCAGTCACCCTCCTATAAACAAAGGATATGGAAGCAGAGAGGGAAATTAGAGAAGCATCACCTTTCACGATAGCCACAAACAGCATAAAATATATTGGGGTAACTCTAACCAAGGAAGTCAAAGACCTCTTTGACAAGAACTTTAAGGCATTGAAGAAAGAAATTGAAGAGGGTACCAAAAAATGGAAGGATCTCCCTTGCTCTTGGATTGGGAGGATCAACATAGTAAAAATGGCAATTCTACCAAAGGCAATTTATAGATTCAATGCAATCCCCATCAAGGTCCCATCAAAATTCTTCACAGATCTTGAGAGGATAATAATCAACTTTATATGGAAAAACAAAAAACCCAGGATAGCCAAAACAATCTTATACAATAAAGGAACTTCGGGAGGCATTACCATCCCTGACTTCAAACTCTATTACAGAGCTTCAG
>NW_026068125.1:2597095-2661127 GCF_014885135.2 Alexandromys fortis
ACCCACTGAGACAGTGGGGCTGATCTATTGGGAGCTCACCAAGGCCAGCTGGACTGTGACTGAAAAAGCATGGGATAAACCCGGACTCTCTGAATATGGCGGACAATGAGGGCTGCTGAGAAGCCAAGGACAATGCCACTGGGTTTTGATCCTACTTCATGTTCTGGCTTTGTGGGAGCCTAGCCAGTTTTGATGTTCACCTTCCTAGACCAGGATGGAGGGGGGAGGACCTTGGACTTTCCACAGGGCAGGGAACCCTGACTGCTCTTCAGACTGGAGAGGGAGGGGGAAAGGGGTGGGGGAGGGGGGGAAAGGGGGACAGGGAGGGAAATTGGAGGCGGGGAGGAGGCGGAAATTTTTTTTTTGTTGTTTTGTTTTTTCTAGACAGGGTTTCTCTGTGGCTTTGAAGCCTGTCCTGGAACTAGCTCTGTAGACCAGGAAAAAAATTTAAGAAAAAAATTGAATTGAGCAATGTTTCTTCCCATCTGATATTATGAAATAATTTGAAGAGCATAAGTATTAATTCTTTTTGAAAATCTGGTAGAATTATGTACTAAAACCATCTGGCCCTGGGCTTTCGGTTGTTGTTGTGAGACTTTTACTGACTGCTTCTTTTTCAATAGAGGTTATAGGTATGTTTAAATCTTGATTTAACTTTGATAAGTTACACCTACTGTGAAAATTATTCATTCCTTTAAGATTTTTCCACTTTGTTGGAGTTCAGGTGTTTAAAGTGTAAGTATGTCCTATGCTTCTCTAGATCTCCTTAGTGTCTCTAGTTATATCTCCCTATTTATTTCTGATTTTGTTAATTTTTATACTATTTCTCCTTTTAGTTAATTTGGAAATGGGTTTGTCAATCTTATTGATTTTTCCAAAGAACCAACTCTTTGTTTTATTGATTCTTTGCATTGTGGCTTTTGTTTCTATTTTATTGATTTTATTCCTGAGTTTGATTATTGCTATCTACTTTTATTTGGTGTGATTTCTTCTTTTTGTTTTAGAACTTTAAGGTGTGCCATGTATTTTTAGGTGTGCACTTAGTTCTATGAACTTGCTCTTTAGAACCACTTTCATTTTGTTCCAAAAATTTAACTATGCTGTATATTCATTTTAATTCAATTCTAGATATGATTTTTATTTGGTAGGGAGTGGCACAATTTTTATCAGTCTGTAAGCTTTCTGTTGGTTCTCTAGTTGTTTATATAGCTTTCATCTATTAAGAAAGAGGGAAATTTTCTTATTTCAGTTGAGTCTTGCTTTTTGTCAGAATATTGGTGAATTTTGGAGAATGTTCTCAAGTTGTACAGAATAATGCATATTCTTCTATGTTTGGATGAAATGGTCTATAAATATCTGTTAGATCCAACAGGTTTATAACATATGTTAGCTCTAGAATTTCTATTTTTAGTTTTTGATTGGTTGAACTGTCTATTGGTGAAAGTGGGATATATCAGTGTATGAGGGTCAATATGTGATTTAAGCTATAGTAGCGTTTCTTTCACAAACTTGGGTGCTCTTTTCTTTTAGACATTGATGTTAAGAATTGGTCATCTTGGTGCAGTTTTCTTTCAATGAGTATGTAGTGTCCCTCCCTTTCACTTTTCTGGTTAATTTTGGTTTGAAGTCTATTTTGTAAGGAATTAAAATGGCTACACCAGTTTGCTTTTTAGGTCCATTTGTTTAGAATATCTTTTTCCAAGCCTTTATTATGAGGCATTGTCTATCCTTGATATTGAGGTGTGTTTCTGGGATGATACAGAAATATGGATCCTATTTTGGTCACCCATTTTAATAGACTGCATATTTTTAATGAGGAATTGAAACCATTGGTCTTGAGAGATATCAATGATTGTTTTCCTGTTAGGAGTTGCCTATGGGTAGCAGAGTGTCTAGTAGATTTGGGGGCTGGGATAAAACAAGTAATAGGGGAGGAAAATTAGCAGAGGAAGGTCTGTGGGATCCATGGGAAATGGGGCAATGGTGAGAGAAGGCTTCAACAGGTGTTCAGTTGCAGAGCTCGAGATGATACTTGAGGATTAAGTCTGGAGGAAATGAAGGTGAAGGGCAGTCAGACTACCTACTTTTCTGGATGGAGTGATTTGTGAGTTAGCAGAGACTGAACTAATGCTCTATAATCCTATCGAGGGAGGAATTAGCTTTCCAAGGCAGTAAGAGTAGGGCTCATCCATGGTGTGTAATGAGCTATGACATATGTGAATATGGTTCTCATTGGGCCAAGAAAGCGTATTTAAAACAGTTGGAAACTTTATTGGATTAGCCAATGATACACTCAAAAAGTGACCAATCTCAATACAGACCTCTTCAGTCAAAACCAAGAGCATATAGCACATCCATATTCATCCTTGGTACCTGTTTCATTCTCAAGAGTTCTTAGGTTTTTTTTTTTAATAATCTATTGTGCTCTGTTGGCTGTTGGCACCTTATTCATATTACTTTATTCTTCTTGAGAATGAGACAATAAATTTGAAAGCCATTGGCTTGGAGTGATGTTAGTGACTTTACATCATCTATCATCTCAGCTCCTTGGGCATAAAGAAATGAAAGGGGCTCTATTATTTTAGAAGAAGCCACCATCACCACTCTAAAAGGAGAGGTACAGGGATTTGTGCAAGTCTCTTGGGATACTATAGTTAGGAAGAAGGATGCATGAACTAGCATAAGAGCACTCACCATGTCCCAAGAGCCCAATAGTACATTATCCAACATGCCTATCTCTTCCATAGGCTCCTGTAAGATTGAGGAAAAATATGTAGTAAAATATTCTTTGGAGACCTTTCCCTAATCCCAAAACAATGAATTGTAATGGAAGTATCTCTTTTGCAATACATTTTAACATTCAATACAGAAAGTAGTGGGAGCGGTTGCAACCTCACTAGAGATATCAAGGTATTTTAGAGTGCTCTGTATAAATGTACAACTCTACCTGGTTCTTTGCCTGAGCCACACACCTTTCATTTGAAATGGATAAATTAAAAACTTGAAAGTTGTTCTCTCTGGAGTTCTAACTTCATATGTAGGTAATCATGGTGTGGTTTCTACCCTCTGTCTGCTACCTCTTCTGCAATGACCACAGGGCATTTTTAGTAAGGAATATGTTAGATGTATCTTCTCTGGTTGAGAGCTCCACAGACACATATTCTCTGCACTTTGATCAGTTGAGAATATTGGCATTAACCACCATGCACTGCACAGAGAAACTTCTCTGAGATTCTAGAGCTGCACTAATCTATGGGAATAAAGACACAAATTCAATACTATACACATTTATCAAAGTAATATTAGTAGACTCACTTCTGGGGCCTGTGAACTTCCAAACTCTGAGTTCTTGGCCATATTAATAGTATTGGGAATGTGTAATATGTTTCATTTTATGCAGCAAGTATTAATTCTAAAGAAAATCTTGTTGGTTAACTTCATAAAATTGATGCCACGATTGCATCCATGTCCATATCTTGCCTATCCAGTGATTATTATAGCTCAGAGGATTGATATCTGGGTATGATTATTGATAAATGACCCCAACGAAAGTAGCCAATATATCACTTTCTAGCACTAAGAAAGCTATCCAGAATGGAGGAAATTTCCTGATCAGTAACAACATGATGTTTCCGTGTCCTGTGACCAAAGTATTTGGAGTCTTCGGCAATAGGCTCATATCATCGAGTTCTGGGGAGGCAACTAAGAACAATGGCAAGAGTAGATTGTTTTGTGGATCTCCTCAATAAAATTGAATGCGGCACACTAGAACTTATATGGATGTGTGTATATATGTAACTTTCCATACATCTTTTCCAGAAATCCTTAGCATTTATTATCATTCTCTCCCCTGTGTTTTGGCCTATTCTCCCATTCCTTTCTTTTCTTAAGTCTTTTACCCATCATCTTCTTTTCCGTCCCTGAAGATCTTTCTTCTCCCTCCCTGTCAATGGCCCCTTTCTGGTTTCACAGATTCTGTAGGTACTTTAAATTAAACACATAAATGAAAAGATTCAATGCTAGTATCAACATATGAGTAAATATGTGTGAGTTTTATTGGTCTGTTGGATTACCTCATTCATTAAAATATTTCATAGTTCTAAATGTAAATTTTGATGAAGTTAACAAGAATATTTCTCTTGCTAGAATAAAATTATTGTGCCATTATACTTTAACAATCAACAAGAATCTTAAAATTATAATCGAGAATTTTTTAAGTCAAGCATCCTTAATTTACAATAAGAATTTTTGGGGTTATCTCCCTTCTGCTTCTGGAACATTGCATTCTCCATAGCAATCAATGGTCATAATGAGAAAATGTACAAATCTAATTGTTGCAGTACAAAGAATTATACATTAGCCCAGAATGGAGTATAACAAAGACTTATTTATTTAGAGATACACTTGTGAAGGGATAGCAATCCATGCACTGAGAACGGAACTGAATTCAGCATCCAAGGGGCCTACACATGCTATTTGTCCTAGACCACACCTAAAGTAGGTCAGTATCTTAAAGGGCTTTGTTGAAGGAGTTTACTCATCACCTCCCTGTTTTGCCTAAATAAGAGAGTTCTAAGCTTAATACAAAACTATATACAATAAGAACAAATATCAAGTATAAAAGTTTGAATTACAAATCAGCATGAACAACATCAAATCAGAAATGTATATTAAATGTTCCTAACCCAAGGAGTCTAAGTCTTATAGTAGAAACAGCTTGGCTAAGACAAGAAAGTAACTATGACAATCTAGTGTTCAACCACATTAAAAACCTGAGAAGGTAAACAATATTACTTGAATAAAGAGGAAGTGCAATCAAGCAACTTACAAATGGTTTAAGAAATGACAACAAAAACTAGCTACAAAGTCTTTTTGTAATGTTGGACAACCAACTTTGGTTAAGTCCTAGAGTGACTGACAGACCATTTTCAGAGACAGAAAAATTTGAAAAATCATTTTACCCTGTCTTGGCAAGGTTTGACAGGTTTTTTTTTTATTGTATTCTGCTTGTCCAGTCTGGACACCATATATTTTGTCAGTGGTTGAGGCAGGGGCAGTTCTTTGCCCAAAAGCCAGGTTTGCCAAAAAGAAAGCAGGATCCAAGTGGAGTGTCTTTGCTGCCCAAAATTTATTGTGAATATATTGGTGATGCCAGGAGAAATTGTATCTCACATCAACAGCATCCCAAGTTATTTATATGACATATACAACAGTTCTTTGAGGTGCGTGAAGGTTACCTATCTGCTTGTAATACAATCTCTATACATCTAAAGAACCGGATTAGTCTAACTATAAGTATGATGAACATGAATGACTATTGACCTATAATTCTTAATAACTATATAACTTAAAATCTAAGGCTTCATATTAAAATATTAAACAATCTTTAAGCAACTGTGCAGCAAATGATGACAGTTACCTCAAAATATAAACAATGTATAAATATCTTGATCAGAGGTAGAAATGTATAGTGCATTATAATAAATATATCCTAAAATTTTATAAATGTACAAATTATCTTAGGCAAAATAAGAAACATGCATACATAGAATATGTCAAAATAACTTTACATAGGTGCACAAATGTAATAAACAGAAATAGGAGCATATTCAATATAAAAAATATAATTAGAATTTGTATCAATATACAAGAATCTATACCAATGTAAATTGCATATAAATAGTAGCTCACAAGTGTTCTCACTATTATTATTAGTGTAAATAAACTCCTACTAAACTACCTATTATCCCATCTAATCTCCCTTTCTTTTTTTTCCAAAAAGACCCTTAAGCCTACTTAATTTCCTCACATAACCCCATAACACTTATAACAAACCCTTAATAGATGTCCCTAGTCCTAAGGACAAACTTTGTTGGGAGAGGAGACATTGTCTTCTAGAATTTCTTCCAATTGTCATGGGGGTGATGTTCTTTCTGTGGGATCCTGTAAAACCTAAAATAATGGTGAAGTTTTAAGATTACTGTCTGGTATAATTTCAAATAGTCTCTGAGTAGTCAGTTGCATTTTTCTTAAGTTCTTATTTGAAGTTCTGGCCAGAATGTTGGAAGAAGGGGCACCATCTCAGCTAGCCAAGTTGGAATCATCTAGAGAAGTTTGTAACCCTAAACCAATCTTGAAGTGATGCTATAAGCATAATGACATCAAGTCAAACAGGAGGAATTGTTGTGGGGCCTCATCTTCTTCCTGATAACTTCAAGTAATGCTGCAGGAAAATTTACTGCTTATTTTGGAAAACCTAAACATTACTCATATAGGCATATATTCAGTGAAAGATATGATTAGACAAAATGGAAATGGAGAAAAGTTAAATTTTTCTAAATATTTTCTTCCTACTGTCACATAGCAGGTGGCTCTTGATATGATAGAGAATCTCTGAATTTTTCTTTTGACAGCATGCTTAGATTTAGAGAAGTATAGTCACTGTCCAACTCCAAGGCCAGTTTCAATTTTTAAGTTAGTTGTAACTATCATTATACTGAGAAATAGGGAGATATGTATGTTTAGGTAGTTAAATTTTACCCTGCAGAGGATATAGTGATTCTTTCTGCATAGCAATTTTTTCTTCTTTGGGCATCAAAATGTCCAAGGTCTCTAAACTTTTTGAAGATGGGTAATTTAGCTGTGTTAGTTGGAAGAAGGCTGCAAACCTTCTGAGCAGGGCCCAGTAATGGTGTGTACTCTGGCCACATGGGTGACAAACTCTAGCAGTCTGAAAGATTTCCACATTAGCCTGGAGTGGATTATAACAAAGGTTGATTCATTTTGATATAAACTCACAGAAACAATAGCAATTCCACAGTCCTCTGTGTGTTCTGGAAAATGAAACAGTCAAGGGGTCTTTGCATGCTTTTTGTCTGCACATAAAGTACATGAGACTATGACCAAAGTGTGCCAGTATCTTAAACACTATTGGCTGAGGAGTTTCCACAGCATTGATAATTGTCTTACAAATAAATAGCATTATTAACGTTAGTACCTGCATTTACACATAAGGAAAAGTTGCCTAAATGTAGCCATATACCCAATGTTATTATTTGAATTTCCACTTAAAGTTCTTCTGTCATACTAGGCTATAGCATTAGGGCTTGCTTGTTGGGGTTTCTGTCCCAGCTGGTCCCCTAGCCATTTTAGTCCCAGAGAAAATCACACAGAAGTCTCCATAAGATTATAAACTGATTGGCCCATTGGCTCAGGCTTCTTGCTAACTTATAAGGTATATCAACCCATTCTTCTTATCTATATTAGCCACATGGCTCAGTACCTTTTTCAATGTGCAGGTCACATCCTACTTCTTCAGTGATCTGTGCAGGACTGGGGAAGAGCTTCCTTCTTCCCAGAATACTCCTGTTCTCATTGCCTTGCCTCTACTTCCTGTCTGGTTGTCTTGCCTATACTCCCTGCCTGGCTATTGGCCCATCAGTATTTATTTAAAACATGATTTAGAGATACAGGCAATTCTCCTGCACCACTTCCCACTCTGTTTTTTAAACAAAGGAAAATACTCATAGTCCATTTTTTTGTAAATGTGGACGTAGTATTTCAGGCTACTTCCTGCTGGTTGGGGGCACTGGTAATCTTATGGGGACCTAAAGAAAATTTAAAATTATGATGAAGTTTTGACTGGAGTATCCTGTGAGTCTTGATCATCTCAGGCAGCAGTCTTGAACCTGTTCTGGATGTAGAACTCAGACATTCGGGCCATCTGTTCCTACCAGAGATTTCTCAGGTGGTCTTCCTTGATCAAACCTGATTTTTTTAACTCAGAATGAATCCACAGCCTCTTGTTCCCTGTGGAAACAAAAGCAAAATCTCTTCTCCAAAGTAACATATCTTTTGACTTCATTTTTGAAGCCAAGGTATTTTCAAAATACCTATCTTGGATTAATTCAGCAGCATTCAAATATCTTTTAGCAGCTGTTGCTCCTTCCTCAGCATTCAAAAAATTCAAAGAGAGCATAATAACATACAGTATCAAGATTCTCTGTGTGTTTTTCATCTTTATGCAACTTTATTTTAAAGTCTATTTCTTTTATTTTTAATTTTTGGCTTTTTGAGACAGGACTTCTATGTATCCTGGAATTTACTCTGTAGACCATGCTGTCTTTGAACTCACAGAGATCCACCTGTCTCTGCCTCCCCAGTGCTGGGATTAATGGTGTATGCCACCACACCTTGAACTCACAGAGGTCATTCTACCTCTGTCTTCCAAGTGCTGGGATTCAAGGTGTGTACAACCCAACTACTCTCTTTTTTTTTTATTTTAAGGACTTTAACCTCTTACTTTACTTTTATATCCCAAGCCACCATATAAAGGTGTGTACCACCAAACCCAACTACCCTCTTTCTTTTTTTTATTTTAAGGACTTTAACCTTTATTTAAGCCTGCATATATTTTTAAACACACAGTAAACCTTTTAGACATTTTCTTCATCTTTGAATCTACTATATATCTCTCTCTTTTTCTGACCACAAGTCTTTAATTTACTTAGCAATATGGGTAGGGTTAAAGCCGTGGCTTTGATGGCTGGTTCCAGCCCATTCCTTGGCTTTCCAACCTCATGGCAGAGGTATTGGCCAGAGCCATGTTTATTGCCACAATTCTATGGCGTTTCAAGGTCTCTGCCAGCAAGCAAGCTGCAGCAGTGTGCTCAAAAACTACATTCAAATGCTCTGTAGTCAGACAACCTGCCTGAGTCAGAGTTTGCCTGGGCAGGACAGCTCAGAAAGCCAGCATTTTAACATGGTACAGTTTTTAACTGCTACAGCTGAAAACCGAAAAACATGTGGTCAACTTTTCATCAACACTATTTAAATGTTCATGGCAGGACCTTTTATAAGAGCTGCAGGGTTTTGCAGCTAAAGCTGAGTCAGGAAGCCTCTCTTAGATGAGACCACTTGCTTGCCTCTAGCAAGCAGAGCAGACCCGAGAAAGTGCTGCTGTCAAGAAAACATGCTTTACTCTATTCTTTCCCAATCTTTCTCAGGCTTTCTGTGGATGCAGTTATCCACATGGGTACCATTCTGTAGCGTTAGAGCTTGCTTGTTGGGTTTATGTCCCATCTGATCCCCAAGGCTTTTTAATCCCAGAGAAAATCACACAGAGGTCTCCATAAAATTATAAACTGATTCACCCATTAGCTCAGCCTTCTTGCTAACTATTATAACTTATACCAACCCATTATTCTTATCTATGTTAGCCACATGGCTCAGTACTGTTTTCAATGAGGATGGTCACATCCTGCTTCTTTGATGATCTGGGCAGGTCTGGGGAAGAACGTCTTTCTTCTCAGAATACTCCTGTTCTCATTTATCCACCTCTACTTCTTGTCTGGTTATCTTGCCTATACTCCCTGCTTGGCTATTGACCAATCAACACTTATTTAAAACATGATTGGCAGAATACAGACAATTCTCCTGCACTAGGCAACTTTAAGAACCAATTTGAATTCTTTTCAGTTATTTAAGAAACTGTCTTAGAGGAGGGACCTCTGATGGTTAGTTAGTGTTACTTGTCACCTGTGATATTTAATGTTAATTGTCACGGTGATGGTTAGTGTTGATTATCACCTGTGATGGTTAGTGATAATTGTCACTTGTAGTGGCTAGTGTTAATTGTCACCTGGGATGTCTAATATTAATCTTCAACTAATGCAATTTATAACTACAGAAAAAAAGTCTCAGGGAGAGATTGTTTTCATTGGGTTGGTCTGTGAGAATGTCTGTGAGGGATTGTCTTAATTAAGTAAATTGATATGTATAGACCTGACCCATTGTGGGCAGCATCATTCACTGGGCAGAGGATTCTGAACTGTATGACAGTAAAGAAGTCAAGATAACCACAAACAAGCAAATGGTCATTTCCTTATTCATTTTCTCTGCTTTTGCCTGTGGAAATAATATTTGACATTCCTTTCAATTTTCCTAGTAACTTGTAATTGTGGGCTGAAACAATGTCCTTTCTTTTCTAAGTTGATTTTTCTTATTAATTAAATTTATGTATTACTTTATAACCTGGCTTAGTTTGTAATTGCTCTTCTCCTTCCACTTCCTTCCCACACTTCCTCCCTCCACTCCTCCTCTGATTCTTTTCAGAAAGGAGCAGGCCCCCCATGAGTTTCAACAAAGCATGGCATATCAAGTTAAGGGGACTAAACTCCTCCCCTTATATTAAAGGCTGGGCAAGGCAGAATGAGGAATAGGTTTTGGGAAGCCAAGAGCCTTTAAGATACCAGCCCACTTAGGAGCGGTCTCATATTATAAATGTAGCCATAAAGTTTATGTTCTCTCTCTCTCTCTCTCTCTCTCTCTCTCTCTCTCTCTCTCTCTCTCTCTATCTCTCTCTCTCTCTTTCTCTCCTGCTGCCCCATCTGCTGCTGGATTCAATTCCTGTTTTTCATTCATGCAACAGACTGTGGTTAGTGAGCCAATCCCCAAATAAAGAACCCTTTATTATACTCAATTCTAAGATAGTGTGGGATTACTTTATAACTCCCATTTATATTATTTTATGGCACCAATATGAATCCCAACTCCATGCCTACCAGGTGGACTGGCCTACAGGGTTCTAAAGGTCCTCAGTCCAAAAGGTCTCCAACCCTACTCACCTGGCTTGATTTCACCTACTAAGTGGTTTTTGCAGTAGAGGTTCTGCACAGCGACTTGGCAATTTCCTGGGCTTACCCTTTTTCCCTCCTCCCACTGCATTTCTTGTCCTGAGGTGACTTGTGCAACTTCTGGTTTTCACTCCTCACAAACTCTGGGATCCTTGGTCCATGTGTGGGATTGATTTAATTACTCTTAATTTGTCAAGCAAAGCATATTTGTCAGTATTTAACCAGGTACCAATGGACAGAAACAAAGTGGCATGGGACTGTTTGTGCTTATGTTGGCCATGTTTCTTCACCACATGGCTACAACCACAATACCTGATGGCCAATAAAGATTATTACACCTACAACAATGTACTGAAATATCATAACTAAGGTAACTATTTGATTAATAAAAAAATCAATAAACTTGAAAGTTATATGATGACAGATAATATTACCATTCAGAAACAAAATAATCTTTTTGCTTATGATGGTATTTTGCAAGATATACATTGTGCTGAAACATCCATTCATTGGATATTGGGATTTAGTTTTTGTTTTTATATTATATCCTTAAGAAAATGGTTTGATAAACAGAAACAAGAACCTGACACTTTTAGCAGTGATACAGCCTTTACAGACTAATAATGAACACCTAGCTGACAGAATTAATACCAACAAGCATCAAAACTTAGCTGAAAAATTAATACCATTGAAAACGATAACATTAATTTGACAGGCAAAATTCAATCCATGTCAAAGGGTACTGAAAAATTATCTGAACAAAATCATACTGTTGAATTTGACAATAAAAATTTGCTTAAAAATGATCATATGTTAGCAGATAGAGTATCTCTCATGTTTCTGGAAAGAATATTGTAAGTTACTACAAACAAAGGTCACAAGCCATTCAGGCTCTACAAGAACACAAAGCAACTAGCAAATATTTAGAAGTATCAATGACCCTAACTTTAAAATGGTTAACTGAGAAACCAATATGGGTTAAACAATGGTCTTTAACAGAAGAAAAACTTCAGGCTTTAGAACAGTTGGTACTGGATAAACTAGATACTCACCATATTGAAAAATCAACCAAAATTATCCTATACTGCTGTTAAAAAGAAATCTGAAAAAAAAAAAAAAAAAAAAGAAAAAAGAGAGAGAGAGAGAGAGAGAGAGAGAGAGAGAGAGAGAGAGAGAGAGAGAGAGAGAGAGAGAGAGAGAATGTTGAGGACCAAAGACACTCCACTTGGAGATTATTTTCTTCTTGGCACAATAGGCCTTTGGGTTAGGAACTGCCATGCACTGAGGACGGACAAAATGCATGGTGTCTGGAAAGGATGAGCAGGACACAAACAAAAAGACTGTCAAAGCTTCCCAAGACTGGGTAAGATGATTTTATAAATTTTCCTGACTATAAAAATGATCTGTCAGTTATTCTAGGTCTTAGCCAAAGTTAGGTGCTCCAACATTGGAAATGAGACTTTCGGTGATTGTCCAGGTAGCTAGTTGTCTCTGTCACTACTTATACCTTTTGAAAGTTCCTTGATTATACTTTATGTTTACTCAAGTGATTTCATTTTCCTTCTCATGTTTTTGATTTGGTTGAAGACTAGGTAGTCTTAGTTACTTTCCTCTTGTGACTTAGCAAAGCCATATCTAATATAAGAGTTAGCCTCCTTAGAATAGGATAACTATTAAAAAATAGCATATGTTTCTTTTTATGACATGTATAAGGAGGGCTTTATTTTAGCTGTCTGCGTGTGCTTTGTTATACATTATAAATCCTAAGTATGAATTCTTAAATAATCCACAGATTAATGTTACCAGTGATTCAAAGTACTTTCCTGCTAAACATGTTTCTCTCTTTTCACATTCATTTGTTTAGTGTGTTTGTGTGGATCACATCAAGTATCTAGAGGTCAGAGGACAACTTGTAGGAGTCACTTTTCTCCTTCCGTCATGTGGGTCCCAAGGGCACATAGGCTTAGTAGCATACTCATTACCCACTGAGCCATTTTTCTGGGCTATTAGATACTTTTTTTAACTTGTTCTTTTATTAGTCTCTTCACATAGGAAAATTAGTGGGGAAATTTCATTTCTCTTCATTCAGACTGGAGAACTGGCTTCACAGTTCAGAGCACGGGTTGCTCTGGTCGAGGACACAGGTTCAGTTCCCAGCACTTGCACAGCAGTTTACAGCAGTCTGTCACTCCAGTTCCAGAGGGTCTAACACTGTCTTCTGTCTCCTCAATCATGTACGTATGCAGTGCATAGACATACACTCAGGCCAAACAGCCACATATAAAAAATGAAGCTGAGTATAGGGAACCTGAAATGGCCCTATCCTATAGCAATACTGACGAATATCTTCCATATCACCATAGAACCTTCATCTGGTGATGGATGGAGACAGAGCCAGAGACCCATACTGGAGCACCAGACTGAGCTCCCAAGGTCCCAATGAGGAGCAGATGGAGGGAGAACACGAGCAAGGAAGTCAGGACCGCGAGGGGTGCACCCACCCACTGAGACAGTGGGGCTGATCTATTGGGAGCTCACCAAGGCCAGCTGGACTGTGACTGAAAAAGCATGGGATAAAACGGAACTCTCTGAACATGGCAAACAATGAGGGCTGACTGAGAAGCCAAGGACAATGACACGAGGTTTTGATCCTACTTCATGTTCTGGCTTGGTGGGAGCCTAGCCAGTTTGGATGTTCACCTTCCTAGACATGGACGGAGGGGGGAGGACCTTGGACTTTCCACAGGGCAGGGAACCCTGACTGCTCTTTGGATTGGAGAGGGAGGGGGAGAGGAGTGGGGGGAGGGGGAGAAGGGTGGGAGAAGGAGGAGGGAAATGGGAGGCTGGGAGGAGACAGAAACTTTTTTTTTTCTTTTTCTCCATAAAAAAATTTAAAAAAAAAGAATATCAAGAAGAAAGGAGGTATGAATCCATTGGCTTAAAAAGTTTTTTTTAAAAGAATACATAATATATGCTGAATAAAAGTCTTTTAAATGAGTTTGGCATGTTATAATCCTAAAGCTGTATTTCTGCACAGTAATGACATGATAGGACAGGATCTATAAAGTTACAGAGGGGGCTATATTTGTCCTGTCATGGGGACCATAAGGCCACTAACCCTTGCCATATGCACAACAGCATGGGATTCCTATTGTAAAGGTTTATTTACTTTCATTTTTTTAGCATATGTTTCTTGCTTGATATTGCTTATGCTGGTTGTAGTTTTAAATTTTATACTTGATATTTGTTCTTATTGTATATAGTTTTGTATTAGGTTTACAATGCTCTTATTTAGACAAAAGGAAGAGGTGCTGTGGGAACTCCTTCAGTCAATAGCCTACTTGGGAGTGATCTCTTATACTATAAATACAGACATAAAACTTGAATGCTCTCTCTCTCTGATGCTGATTTCAGTTTCTGTTCCCTGTTTGTGCAGAGGACTATGATCTGTGATGCTATCTCTGAATAAGTGCCCCCTTTTTATACTCAGTTCTGAGCTAGTGTGGCATTACTTTATAACATTCTTCTTCACCTCTCCATCATGAAAATATTCAAAATAATTAGCCTTTTTAATGTTTAACAAATGGGGTAATAGTGCTCTGTTCTGTGACATTTAAGACTTTCATTGGATATGTGGTATAGCACAAACACTGGAACCTAGACTTTCTTTAAATATCAGTTTATCCCATGAGACAATGTGTACTAAGCATTTATTATGTGTTTAGCACACGCCATAACATAGGAGGAGCACTGAAAGTGTTTAACATATGTCACTGTATAGGTTATAGTCTATGAACCTTACTTTCTGACTTTGCATGTCTAACAATTTGACATGTTCTATAATTCCATATAGATTCTAACCATTGAGAAGAAATCAATGTTAATGAAAGAATCATTGCATCTGTTATCACCCAGGAAGGATGGGGGTCAGTCACCTGAGGCCTTAGCAGGTCCCCTTGTAAGTGATGTGAGGTTTTGATGAGAGATAGACAGGTAGAGAGATGTGCCATGAAGAGAAAGTTTCGGTATAGAATTTATTTATATTTAGTCAGTTATGGAAGGGGGAGGGAAGGGGGAGGAGACAGAGAGAGAGAGAGAGAGAGAGAGAGAGAGAGAGAGAGAGAGAGAGAGAGAGGAGCTTGACTAAGTAGAATGGGGAGGTTGGAGTAAGCAGTTTTGTCTCTTAAAGTGACAAGGTACCCAGGTGACAGACCAGGACAGCAGATTACATTCCCATTTTTTCTTATAATAAAAAGGTGGGATGTAGGCATAGCTAGTCTAAAGAATTGGAAGAGTAGATTCTCAATATAGTTTTCTGCTTATTTTTGAGCATCAAAATCTTTCTTGGAGGGTCCTAAGATAGCTGGTTGCTGGTCAGATCCTGGGGAGGCTGGTTATTTTACTCCTATCCATGATTTGTGGTGTGGAACTGTCCAGTGTCTCTTGGACCTGGGAAGGTGTTGTCAGAGCAGAGCACAAGGTTAAGTATTGGAAGAAAAAAATTTTAGGAACATAGATCTGATGTGTTTATGGTGGATCTTTCAATTTGGCTCCCTGAAACTCACAAGAATTCTTTGAATTTGTGAAAACATAAGTTTTAGATTTACACATTATAGAAACACTAGCAATCTTATGTCAGAATGACTGTGATGGGTGCTTTTACACAATAAAAAAGTTTCTTTAAGTATAGGAAAGTTACCATGAGAGAGACATTTGATAACTTGTATTTGCCTCACACCTTTATAACTTGCAGTTACATATTTTAAAGACGTACATTTGTCGTAAGAGAGGGAGCAGGCCATTTCCCCCGGCCTGGCTAGCTTAACCCCTGAAATAACCACACAAAAATTGTATTAAATTACTGTCTAGCCCATTATTTCTAGCCTCTCATTGGCTAACTCTCACATCTTGATTTAACCCATTTCTAATAATATATATGTCACAACGAGGTCATGGCTTACCAGGAAAGATTCAGCATGTCTGCCTCTGGTGACTCCATGGCAGCTCTCCCTGCCTGCCTTCTTTCTCCCAGCCTCCAGTTCTGTTGTTCCTGCCTACCTAAGTTTCTGCCCTATCAAAAGGTCAAAATAGTATCTTTATTTGACCAATGAAAGCAACACATAGAAATAAAAACCTCCTATACCATTTTCCCTTTTTTCTGTTTAAACAAAAAGGAAGGCTTTAACTTTAACATAGTAAAATTACATATACCAAGGCAGTTATCAAGCAAGAATTACAGTTCAATATTTAGATCTATTTTATATTTTATAATAATGGAAAACTATAACTATAACTATATATTCTTCAACTATATCAAAGACTTCAGAAGGATATAATATTACCTAAGTAAACAGGAAGTAGGCAACTTCCAAAACTCTAGAAATGACAGAGACATCTCACTGCCTGGACAGTCACCCAAAGTTCGTTTGCACTGTTGGGGCATCCATCTTTAGCCTACAGGCCCTTAGTGTCCAGCAGAATTTTCCATGAAGCAAAAAATTCCAAAAACAGTTCAGTCATTTTCTTCTATATCCTGCAGAATATCTCACAGACTCTTTTATGAATCAGAAACCCCAAGGGATCATCTCACCTTTAGGCAAGTTCAGCATTCCTCTCTCTGCAGGTTCTTTGTGTCCAGTTTATGCGACAGTTCAGGCAAGAGCAGTTTCTTGCCCAAATGGCTAACCAACTCCATAAGGAGCCTCTTTGATGCCCATCTTCATCTTGAAGTAGCTGGTGCTGCCAGGAGTAGATGTGTCTCATTGTCATTGAAAAGCCCTAAGTTATTAAAATATTTTAAAAGCTATATTCTGTAGTCTTTGAAAGACATGAAGAATGCCTATCTGAAATATATCAATGCATATCTAGAAAATCTAACATGACTATAAACTTGACTAATATAGATGATTATCCATTGACAACCTATATTTCCTAATTAAATATTACATTTTTAAATGAACTACACAATCACAATACCTTAATCATGATCAGAAATACATATACATATAACAAAATTGGCAACATTTATACCAATGTAAATTATTCATATCTTTATCATATCCCCCTTTAAATGTAAAAGAACATTTATAAACAATGTTTGGGAAGATGGGAGCAGTTATTTCTCTCCAAACTGCTTCATGCTGAATGGGAGTGCTGGTAATCAGGTATTTCATGTTGTAACCTGTGTGCTAGATTCATCTCAGTTGGCAATTGAGCAAAGTAAGTTTTTGAGGGTATTCTTAGCAACCTTTCAGGAGGGCGTGGTCTATCATACCATATTGGTCTAGAAGGAATCCACAGGGTCTCATCCTCTGTGAAAACAAAAGAAGAGTCTATTTTCCAAAGCATCATATCTTTAGACCCAAATACCGAAGTCAAGATACCTTTATAATATACATCCTGGTTTATCTTAGCAGCCCACACAATGAGATATGTTTCTGTACTTAGCTCCTTCACAGTCAAAAAATTCAAAGAAAACACAATAATACACAGAATCCAGAATCTCTGTGACTTTTCCATTTTTACGTGGCTTATTTGTTTTACTCTATTACTCTGCTCTGTCTCTTTAAAGATTTTACTCATTTTTTAAAACATTAATTTTATGACTTTCAATGGTCCTTTTATTTTCTTTTTCAAGCCTACATATGTATATTTAACACTATGACCCATTTAGAGGTCTTTTATGTCTGAATCTGTCCTATTGCATGTCTTTATTTCTCTACTGTCTTGAAGAGCTTTTAAAATCCTAAGCAGCTTGGTTGTGGCTGCTCTGGATGTTAGCTCCACCACTCTTCAATTTCAAAATGGGGAACGTATCAATTTTGCTAGCTCTGGGGCCGCCATGTAGGAGCCAGACTCAACACTTTAACTCTGAAACTGAGTGTGCGGCACATAAACTCTTTCTGAGTTACAGCCAAATCTGCAACCCAGAGCACTGTGCAACCTGGAAACATGTCTGTGTATGGCAGCAGGAATCCACTATGCTCTTCTGCCTGTGCACGCCTAGTAGATCTGATTCTGTTGCTTGCCCAGGTGGGGAGTGTGAGATATTGGCATGGTCTTAGAGTACTTTGTTCCCAATCCCGAGTGGGCACACAACATCCAGGCCCACAAAAGCTCCATAGCCGGAGTTTGCACCAGTGGCAGGAAGCCTTGTTTTAAAATGCAGCTTTTTTCCTGCTGCTATTGCTGAGTCGGGAAATTTTCTCTGTGGCACCCCACCAGCACACAGCAAAAAGCTGTATTAACCATTATATTTGTGTCTAGAATTCCTTTTTAAAGCCCTCTTAGTTTTTACGTGGTGTTAGTTAACCATGATGGGCACCACTCTGTTGTAAGAGGGGGAGCGAGCCCCTTGTTCCTGCCCACCGGCTAGCTTATACCCAAAATAATCACACAGAAATTGTATTAATTAAATTACTGCCTGGCCCATTAGTTCTAGCCTCTTGTTTGCTAACTCTCACATCTTGATTCAACCTATTTCTAATAATCTGTATGTCACCACGAGGTCGTGGCTTACCAGGAAAGATTCAGCATGTCTGACTTTGGCGATTCCATGGTGGCTTCCCTGCCTGCCTTCTTTCTCCCATCTTCCAGTTCTGTCTTTCCTGCCTACCTAAGATTCTGTCCTATCAAAAGGTCAAGACAGTTTCTTTATTTGGCCAATGAAAGCAACACATAGAAAGAATAACCCCCTACACCAATTTGTATATCTTAAGATAATGAAATTTGTTTGGTGAGGCTATCCTTTTAAATCAACCAAACCTCTGAGCTATCAAACAGCATCAAAGATCTGGGAGAATGATAAAATTGTACTTGATTTCCTGATTTAAAAATGACATAGGACTTACTCTATTGGATATCTAGAGCCACTCCTATGTGTTCTCCATGGTTACTGAGGGCAAAAGTATCAGGACTGTATTTGTCTTCTTCTGTTAGAAGCAGGGCCTACCAGGCTCCAAAAGATCCTGTGTGTTAGAAAAATCTTAGGAAGGCAAGTTTACCTTGGCCTGAACAGCAAGGCAAGTTGATTTCATTTGATTCTTTGACCACATCTGGAGATCTTCAGTTTAGATGAAAGGCAGTTTTTTTCCAGTTAGCACTTTCACTTGATGAAGCAAATTGTGGATGATGTTGTTCTGTGCCCATAGCTTTCTGTCTTCTTTGGAGTAAATACAGTGTTGCTGCTGGAAGCCAACCTGTATCTCTGTTATAAAAAGTCTTTTTAATAATTAATCATTTAAGTGTCATATTCTTCAGATTTCTGAGCATTTGAGGCTGTTTATTAGGTATAGATAAGTTATAGCTACAATATAGAATCTGCTTGGAGAGCTGAGTATAAGCTTGACTGTACTGGTTTTTGACTTAACAGGTGAGATTTATACTTATAAAAGACAAAGAAGAAAAATTGTTTACAATAGAGGCTTAATGGCAAAATGGACATTAGTGGAAAACAGCTTAATATATTTTAAAGCAGAGTTGGATTACATACATAGTATTTTAATAAAAGATTTAAGAGTACATACCAATTTAAAATGTAAAACTTATTGTTTTCTTAGTCTAGAATGACATACAGTAAACACACAATTACAATTTAACAGTAAATATACATACATTTACACACAGTTGAATTTAGGTTTTATACACATATACACACAGAATTAAAGCTAACTTATGTTAATACATAAAGTTAGCTCAAAGTGTACATGCCTACACACACACACACACACACACTCATATAAAACAGGAACTGGGCAAAGTGGGTGCTTTGTTGGGCACTACAAAAAGCATGACATTGGGTAAAGCACATACATAACAGAGTTAGTAAGAGAAATTTTGAGACAAAACATAAGTAAACTTTGAGACTAGGAAAGGAATACCTCAGTAAAGATGGCAATTTGGTTATCTGCCCTTAGTCAAGAGGATGGGACTTGGTCACCTGACCTTCCCTTAGTTAAAATGGTGATAAGGTCATCTAACCTGACCTTAGTCAAATTGGTGGCAGTCACATGTTGTATGGAGAAACCATGTTTTCAGAGGCATGGCTGCAATGTTAAATAAATACAAATTACAAGAGAGACATAGGTGCCATGTACAAGATGCATTTAAGACAAAATTACATCCATGTAGCCATACCATTTAAATATTCTTTTATACATGAAATATAAAGAAAAATTACTCTACTCTGCCAGCTGCCACCAGTCATTGCACACCAACCACCATAGGAAGCAAAGGCTGGAGTGGAACAGACACCTTGGATCAGGCCAGTTTTATCGATTACTGTGAGACCAGCAGCTGTAGTGATGGCAGAAACAGAATAGAAGCAAAGAAAGGAATAGGAACAAGAAAAAGAGCATTTACTGGTGGGTGGGGTTGGAGTTGCCCAGCAAAAGGAAAGTGAATAGGCATGAGATTCTGGCAGAACACCAGCAGTGTGGAACATGGCTGATGAAAGCGGTTTTAATCTTCCAGTTTGCTGGTAGACATTAGAAATGTCAGCCTGTCTCACAGGTGAAGCAGAAAATTAATATATTGGCTTAGGTCGTTATCCATTCATCAACACAAAAACGGGGGCTGAGAAAGGGCAGTCGCTCAAAAGACACTAAGACAGAAGGGAACACTGTCCCAAAAATGATCCACAGATCAAAGGGGCCCTGCACCCAAAAAAACAAATGCATTGCTCATTTAGGGCAGTGCCAGCGGAGAACCCGAGAAAGAGCAGTCACCCAAGAGGTATTATACTAGAAGGGAGCACTATCTTGAAAAGGATCCAAAAATTTGAGGGGCCCTGGACCCAAAAACAAATATACCACTCAGGGAGTGAGTGCTAGGGCAGAGCGTGAGAAGTGTCAGAGATGATCTTATCAATTGACCCAGTAAACTGATGGAAAGTAGAGAAGTGTGCTGGTAGAATTTCCAGGTTTAGGATTTTAGCCCACTGTGCAGCAGTGGCGGAAACAGGGCTTTGTGAATGAAAGAGAGACAGACTCTGCTGCTGCAGTAGGAAGCAGCATGGGGTGGGGCATGGGTAGGACAAAGTGCTTAGCCATCACACTGCCAAGCCAGGAGCCAGAGCTGAGCCTGCAAGACAGAGTAGGGTCCAGCAGCAGCGGGGCAGTTTAGCACGGGTGTGATTATGTGCTGGGAATGAAAAGTAGATAGAAAAGCATAGAAAAGTTAGGCTGCATTTACAACTAACAATCACTGGGAGAATGTTAGCTGATATCTGAGGGGCAGTTGGCACAGCATCCATGAGTAAGGCAAGAAGATCCAGAGTTCTTGGAAGTTCAGCATGGACTATATATAGCTCAAGCTAACTTTGTGTTATCACTCAAAGTCCAGGAGCCGTGAGAACGGGTGGGCACACACCAAATTGTAGTGTTAGGAGCGGCGAGGCTGCGTCCCCGGCACCCGGCCGCCCACATGGCTAGCGTATGCCCCGAAATAATTACATGAAAACTGTATTCTTTTAAACACTGCCTGGCCCGTTATCTGTAGCCTCTTATTGGCTAGCTCTTACATATTAATCTAACCCATTTCTAATAATCTGTGTAGCCCACGAGCTGGCTTACCAAGAAAGATCTTAACCTGTGTCTGTCTGGAGTGGGAGAATCATGGCGACACCTTGACTAAGCTTCTTTCTCCCAGCATTCTGTTCTGTTTACTCCACCCACCTAAGGGTTGGCCTATCAAGGGGCCTAGGCAGTTTCTTTATTAATAAGAAATCACTCCCACATCACCAAATCTTTACATTATGACATGGAGTCAGAGGCCCAAACAAAACATTTTAAGCCCAATAGGCAAGTGGTTGACCAGTACTGGTCCATTTTTATTCAGGGGAACCACTGACTAATGATTTCACACTCATGAAGGCATGGTTAAATATGTTGAAGAAACCTACCATTTGATATTGGGGGTAGAATTCCAGCAATTTTAAGTTGATAAAGTAATAGACTAGAAGAAAAGTTAGAAGTTTACAGAATCCCTAACAGTCCTCAGCTGCAAGGGATAGTGTGCTGAGTTTACAGCACCAATATTATCATTTATAATGCTGGTGAACCAAGGCCAGTCCCACGAGGGGCAGTGGCATGTGAAGGTGGGTCTTCTGGCAGGTGGCTTGAGGCCTTGGTGGGAGACAGACAGAGACTATAGATATGTCATGCAGAAAGAGTTTGGGTATAGAGTTTATTTAGTGGATTATAGAGGGGAAAGGAAAAGAGAGGTGCGGAAGGAGAGAAGAAGAAAAATGAGAGGTAGAAGCTGCCTTTCCAGAAGAGGGAAGAGGAGCAGAGATGATAGATAGATGGCAGATAGATAGATAGATAGATAGATAGATAGATAGATGATAGATAGATAGATAGATAGATAGATAGATAGATAGATAGATGATAGATAGATGATATAGATAGATAGATGATAGATAGATAGATAGATAGATAGATAGATAGATAGATAGATAGATAGATAGATAATCAGCTTGCCTTGGTGGAAGAGAGAGGTTGGGAGTGGGTGGGGCTTGTCTCTTAAAAGAACAGAGTACCCAGGTGACAGACCAGGCCAGAAAATTAAACTCCCAGAAAAATTAGGAAAACACACTTTCATATATGTGTCACCTACACGTAGTTAGCACTGTCTAGAATACTGTAACTTTCAAGACACCGTTCAAATCCCTCCTCACTTGTTACAGTCAAACTTAATTCTAGCCTTTTAGCTAATCTCTAAGCATGTCTCAATATTTTCTTATCTCACTGAATTTTGACTTTTGTTGGTGGTAGTACTGGGGTTCAAACACAGGGTCTTGCCAATGTCAGGCAAGCAGTCCACTGAGTTATCTAGCTCATTTATGGTCTTTTAAATTTAAGGACTGTGTAATATTTATGCTGCTATGATCAGCTCAGTAATCATTATAATGTCTTATAAATAAATTGTTTTTCCTGTGAGTAAATACTCCAATCCAGCATATATGTATATGCATATATAGTGAACAATATTTTAAAGAGAAGCAGAAAAAAAACATTTAAAGAGATAGCATATTACCCCAGGACACTTATTCCTAGGAAAATAATATGTTATTTGCATGTTTAAATTATTTGTTCTATTTCCACAACTTTTCCAGGCCTTTCATTCAAGAAAAACCATGTGATTTGTCATGAAGGTGTGTCTAAGTATTGTTGCTAATTTTAGCTACTAGTCTTTTTAACTCAAAATATGTCCACTGTCTATAAATATCTTGGCAAATAAATGTTAATTAACATTCCAATGCTTGTATCTTACACATAGCCAAGTCATAAACAATGCAGAAAGTAAAGACAGGCTGTAGAAAGAGTAAAAATAATTATAGTAATTGGGGCAGAATGTCCAGATGGCCTAAAGCCAGCAGGATAGCAAATAACCTCCACTAGTCATAAAATCCTGCTGGGTTATTCCTAGCCTGGCTCCCAAGTTTTCACACAGCCCCTAGGCCTTCCTCTGAGTTACAAATATCTTTTATTGTCCATTGTGAATCTTGACTGAGAGTTTCCCGTGGATACAGCGACTATACAAAACTTGGTTCAGGAAAACCATGATACCACATGAGTCAGGTATTATATTGTCAGAAGCTTCTATTAGTTTGTTTTGAGATACGGAAATCTTCTAGCCAAAGTGTAAATATAAAAAAAAAAAAGTAAAGATGCTGGGAGGCAAAGGTAAGGTGCTTCCATTCACTGAGACTGAGCCCCCTGCAGCCACAGAGGCTAAGTTCATTCTCAATGTGTCTCTGAGTCTTCATTTATTGAACCCACATGAACACACACACTTTGTGATGAAATACTGGTGACAAGTAATAAATACTTCAGCCTTGAAGATGTGCCAGAGAGGAAAGTTTATCATGTAATTAGCTTCAAAGCCATGAAAAAATAAGAATGAGTAATAATGGGACTCATCAGGGGAGTAGCATACCAAAGCAAATTAATGAGCAACTAGCAGCATGGGCAAAAAATTTGTAATTCACAAACCATTGGGAAGTCTGACTACAGGAACTGTGAGCCAAGGGAACATTGCCAATTTCAAATTATAGCAATAGCCATGTTTAAAGTGTCTTGAATTAAAGAAATCTCCATGAAAATAAAAATAAAATTAAGTCCTGCTAGTATGCCAAAAAAGATAGTTTCAGAAAATTTACTTTTCAAAAGACAACATCATCCCAATTCTGCCTCCACCACCGAATTCCAAGTAACATGTATTCAGTGATATTAGCACGTCTCCCAAGTAGCTGTTGTTCAAAGCTTGCCAATAAGTGCTCTGCTCCCTGCCTGCTTTTTTTTCTTTTTTTAATGGATAATATTTACTTTTTATTGTTTTTATTGAGCTATATATTTTTCTCCACTTCCCCTTTCTTCTTCTCCCCTCCCCTTCTACCCTCTCCCATGGTTCCCAGGTTCACAATTTACTCAGCAGATCTTGTCTTTTTCTTCTTCCCATGTAGATTAGATCCATTTATGTCTCAGGATCTTCTTTATTGTCTAGGTTTTCTAGGGTTGTGAACTTTAGACTGGTTATTTTTTGCTTTATATGTAAAAGCCACTTATTATTATGATAGAGTATATATTATATTCATCCTTCTGGATATGGTTACCTCACTCAATTTGATGTTTTCTACATCCATCCATTTGCCTGCAAATTTCAAGATGTCATTTTTTTCCTGCATAGACTCCATTGTGTAAATGTACCACTTTTTCCTTTTCCGTTCTTCAGTCCAGGGGCATTTAGGTTGTTTCTATTGCTATGACAAACAATGCTGCTATTAACATAGTTGAGCACATGTACTTGTGGTACAGTTGAGCACCCTTTGGGTACGTACTTAAAAGTAGTATTGCTGGGGTCTTGAGGTAGGTTGTTTTCTAATTTTCTGAGAAATTGCCATGCTAATATCCAAAGTGTCTGTACCAGTTTGTACTCATACATCTAAACTCTCTGCATCTAAGGATTGTTACTCATTTATTAAAGGCAAATGCATAGCATATTTATATTTCAGAATCTGGATTGCCTCAATCAGGATGATTTTTATAGTTTTATCCATTTGACTGCAAATTTCATGATGTTATTTTTTTAACAGTTGAGTAATACTTTATTGTGTAAGTCTATGACATTTTTTAAATCTCTTAGTCTGATGAGGGGACTCTAAGTTGTTTCCAAGTCCTGGTTATTTTGAATAATGAAGCAATGAACATAGCTGAGATAATGTATTTTTGGTAGGATAAAGCATTATTTGGATATATTCCCAGGATGGTATAACTGAATCTTGATGTAGCTCTAGCCCGATCATTTGAGGAGCCACCACACTGATTTCCATAGTGGCTGTACAAATTTGCATTCCCACCAATAATGGAGGAATGTTGCCCTTGTTCCACATCCTCACCAGAATAGGCTGTCTTATTGCATTATTGATACTAGCCATACTGACAGGAGTAAGAGAATTTCAAAAAAAAAAAAAAAAAAAACCTTTTGATTTGCAATTCTTTGGTGGCATCTCACTCATTTGAGTCTCTTCTATTGAAAATTCCCTGTTTAAATCTGTACTCCATTTTTAATATGGATTATTTGGTTATTTTTATTTCTAGTTTTTTGAGTTCTTTATGTATTTTGGGTAACAATGTTTTATTGAATCTATAGTTGGTAAAAATCTTTTCCAGTTCTGTAGGCCGTTGCTTTGTCCAAATGATAGTGTCCTTTGCCATGCAAAAACTTCTTAGTTTCATCAGATCATAGCTATTAATTGTCAGTCTTACTTCCTGTGCTAATGGTATTCTGTTCAGGAAGTCTTCTTCTGTTCCAATAAGTTTAAAGCCATTTCCCACTTTCTCATCTATCAGGTTCACGGTATCTTGTTTGATGCTACAGTCTTTGATCCATTTCAAGTTCAGTTTTATTCAGTATAATAAGTTTGGACTTGCTTGCTTTCTTCTACATGCCCCATCCAGTTTGAGCAGCACCATTTCTTAAAGATGATATCTTTTTCCAATGTGTGATCCCTGATTTAAAAAAAAAAAAAAAGCAGTTGACCATATGTGTGTAAACCTTTTTCATAAAGGCAAGTTGGATTGTGATTAGGGTGTTTTCTGCATCTAATAAGATAATTATGTGTTTTTTTCTTTCAGTTTGTTGATACAGTGGATTACATTTGCTAATTTTTGTATATTGAACCATCCCTTTATTTCTAGGATGAAACCTACTTATTCATGGCAGATAATCCTTTTGATGTGTTCTTGGATTCAGCTTGCATGTATTTAATGAGTATTTTTGCATCTGTGTTCATAAAGGAAATGGGTCTGTCAATCTCTTAACTTTGTTGAGTCCTTGTATGGTTTAGATTACAGGGTAACTGTTAGGAATAATTCCTAACACCAGCTCTCTGATGATGCAAAATTCGCAATCAAGCCAAATAAAAACAAGCTTTATTTGGTAATAGCAGGACAAGTTTATACCACATTGAGACTGTCTCCTGAGAAGGCAAAGAAAAGCGATTATATTTGATTCAATAACCAGAATACTTAGAGATAAATTTTACGCTTGGGTAGTCTGTAAGGGCTACAGCCAGTACACATTGTATATGGTTAACTTACACATTAGAAATAAACACTAAGTGGCCATGTTTATGCATTTAAACCAGACAAAACTTTCCTTACTTTTTCCAGCTGAATCTTTAGGCAGGGGGAGGGGTTGCAGGCCATTTGTACTTTCCTGGTGGGTCTGCTCCTGCAGCTGCTCTGCTCTGGTGTTCCCCTCTCTGCTGCTTTGGAGCAGGAGTCATTTTGTGAGACCAAAACCAATTATCACCCAGGACAAGCGGTCATCTTTGGTACCTGGCCTTGCAGTGGTCTCTGCTCACATCTGTCTGGCTCCTCCTTGGCATTTGGGCCTGGGACTGCACAACCTGTGGGGGAGGGGCGATCCTCTCCCTGGCTGCCGGCAGTGGTAGCACAGACAGGGACCTGCTGAAGTCTGGACTCCTGAGGCAGAGAGGGGAGGGAAGGTTGGCAAAATCTACTATTAGATTCCTGAAATCCTAGAAGTTATAGAATAGGGCCTAAAGCTCAGAGGAACCTCTGGGGTATGAGGACTGATAATCCTTTCGGTATCACTGTAGGGCTTTGTCAAAGATGTTTGAGAAATTTTGAAAATTCATGTGGCAGGCATGTCCAGGTGAGCTGACCACTGAAGCCCCCGTCTTGGCCATGCCATTCAAAAGCAAAAAAAAACGTCGGCACTCTTGGCTTCAAAAATTAGGCTGAAGAAGGCATCCTTAAAATCTAGAACTGAATACACTTAAAGCTCTGGAGAGAGGGAGCTCAGGAGATTATAGAAGTTGGGAATTGTAACATAAATGTTTTTAACCCATTTGCTAATCTCCCTAAGATCGTGCATAGGTCAAAAGTCATTGGTTCCTAGCTTTATAACTGGCAGAAGTGGGTAGTTTATGAAGACTGGCAAGGCACCAGGATTCCATGCTCCAGGAACTGATTAATATGTTTAGTAATAACAAACTTGGCCTCTGGGATCATGGGGTATTGCCTCACCCTCACCTGTTGGGCATTGGCTTTTAAGGTGACTAAAGACGCCTGAATCACTAGTCCTGGTGGGCTAGTTTCTGCCCACACTCCTGGGATGGAGCACTGAAGTTCAGCCATTAGAGGAGATGCCTCTGTTAGAAGAGCCTGTATTCTTTCAGATCTAGGCATAAGGATTAGACTTCGTGCTATGGGGAGATCATCACCCTCTTCCCAGTGAAATGAATTTGGCCTTTTATCTTAGCCAATAAGTCTCTTCCCAGGAGAGAGTAACGGCATTTAGAGATAACTATGAAGGGATGTATAACTTTTTTTTCTTTCCAATTTTACCATCTGTTTTGTGGTCCATGGTTGCAGAGCTGTCCTTGTATTCCCCTTGAATCCACATTTGTTTGTCTGATAGAGGCCCCAGTGGAGTTTTTAACATTGAAATGTGAGCACAGTGTCCACTAGGAAAGTTGTGGTTGCCCTGCTACTTTTAGGGTTACCCAAGGCTCAAGGGGAGGCTTAAACCCCATCTCCTTTAATAGTTTGGACCTACCTAATTTTAGGATTTTGTTTATCACTTCTTCCTTTGTGAGCATTGTCAGTTGGCTATTTGGGACAGTCTGTGTTCCCTCTGCCCATCAGGTTCCCGCCTTTTATCTCCCAGTTAGACTTTTGCCAGTCCCCGAACTTGCTTTTCAGGCGTTTCTCTGCCGTTATAAACCTTAGTGGCTATAGCAATCAATTTAGTCATATTTTAAACTTTAAGTCCTTTGAGTTGCTGAAGCTTCCTCTTAATATCTGGGACTGCTCAGTTAACAAAAGCCAGGTTAACTGCCATTTGATTTTCAGCAGCCTTAGACAGATGGGTGTGCAGTCAAGTAGGTGCTCAGAGACCATTTCGTTAGTGACTGCCTCATCATTAGTGGGTCAACATCTTATCCTAAAACCTGCTTCCAACATTTTCACTAAATTTTATCTCTTTCTTCACTGGTGAACATTATCTGGAGCAATGGCTGATAATCCCCCCCCCCCCCCGCCCCCCAGGTTGGAGAATGTGTAGAGGACAGTATCTAGGACATACATTAGCACTTGGGGTTTCTCGGTAAAGGATGGAGTCTTACGTTTCCAGTTACACAGATCACTAGATGAAAGAGGAAATAAACCAGGCAGGGACTGCTGTCCCCATCGGAAGGTTCCATAGTGCAGAGGGGGAGAGCAGGAGACACCACTACCCACTACTGGCCACTTGTGGCTTCCTTGAATGAGTGCCAAAAGGGCTCAGCTCCAGAGCCAAATGAACTCAGCTCCAAAGAAGGAAGCTGGGGAGGAGGAGGAGGATGGGAGGGAGAAGTGTTCTGCCAGGGAGCAGTGGGAGCTCTGGCATCACAGAGGACTGCAGATGCTGCAGCCTCCCTGAAATCTTGAAAAAGAGAAAGGGCAAGGTCCAGGGGAGACTTAGGTTTGAAAGAAGCTTTTTCCATAGTGGAAATTACTTCACACATGACCACAAGAAGAAGAATGACAAATAGAACAACAAGAAAAAATGAAAACAAGAAGCCAGCAGACACAAAAAAGGAAACGCTGTGCTTAGGGTCACATGATCTCATACCATTTCCAAAAGGCCAGAGGAGGAATAAGAGCCTCCCCTATTTTCCTCCAGTTCTGAGATTAGAAGTGATCTCCTTGAGCCTCCAGACGGTCTAGATACCAGAAACCAGAACCAGAAACTTACCAATTGGTAAAATAAGAATAAAAATGTTTGCCAACAACCAGAGACCAGGGTGTCCCCTCAAAACGAGGTTTGCACTTCCCCACAGGAACCACCAAAATGTTGGGGTCAAGGGGGATGTGCAAAGGTGGGAACAGACCACCAAAGTCTAATAAGCCAGAAGCAAACTTTGTTCCAGAAACCAGATTCCAAGAAAACCAGAAGCAAACTTAAAATTAAAAAAATAAAATAAAACACCACGAGGTTGTAGTCCAGTGCTCCAATGTGGGATTCTGTCTCTGTCTCCTTTCATCGCCTGATGAAGGTTAATATCCAGGAGGATGACTATGTGTTTTTCTTTGGGTTCTCCTTCTTATTTAGCTCCTCTAGGATCACGAATTATAGGCTCAATGTTCTTTATTTATGGCTAGAAACCAAATATGAGTGAGTACACCCCATGTTTCTCTTTTTGGGTCTGGCTTACCTCACTCACGATAGTGTTTTCTATTTCCGTCCATTTGCATGCAAAATTCAAAAAGTCGTTGTTTTATATTGCTGAGTAGTACTCTAATATGTATATATTCCATACTTTTTTCATCCATTCATCCATTGAAGGGCATCTAGGTTGTTTCCAGGTTCTGGCTATTACAAACAATGCTGCTATGAACAGAGTTGAGCATATACTTTTGTTGTATGATAGGGCATATCTTGGGTATATCCCCAAGAGTGGTATTGCTGGGTCCAGTGGTAGGTTGATCCCGAATTTCCTGAGAAACTGCCACACTGCTTTCCAAAGTGGTTCAGGAGTAGAAGGAGAGAGAGCATGAGCAAGGGACTCAGGACCGTGAGGGGTGCACCCACACACTGAGACAATGGGGATGTTCTATCGGGAACTCACCAAGGCCAGCTGGACTGGGTCTGAAAAAGCATGGGATAAAACTGGACTCGCTGAACATAGCGGTGCTGAGAAGTCAAGAACAATGGCAATGGGTTTTTGATCCTACTGCACGTACTGGCTTTGTGGGAGCCTAGGCTGTTTGGATGTTCACCTTACTAGACCTGGAAGGAGGTGGAAGGTACTTGGACTCCCCACAGGGCAGGGAACCAAGACTGCTCTTAGGGCTAATGAGAAAGGGGGAGTTGATTGGGGAGGGGGAGGGATGTGGGAGGCGGTGGCGGGGAAGAGACAGAAATCTTTAATTAATAAATAAGTAAATAAATAAAAATAAAAAAAAACACACCATGGAACACAGAAGCTTATCAGCTAGCTGTGACCACAGCCAGAGACGGTGTTTGTTAGGCTGTGGCAAAAGGCTAGTTTCTGAACCTGTCTTTTATAGTTAGGGTGCCAAGCATTAGTTCTGAACAAAGGAATTTTTACAATCTTGCCCTGACCCATGGGTCAGTCAACATAGATCCTAACTCATCATCACAATAGCAATGATGACACTGATTTCTTGGAATGACGCTTTCCCATCTGCTTGTTTCTGATAGAATCAAACCTCACATTTCTGAGAGATTTCATGTAACACAGTATTAATTCTCTCGAAAAATTCAAGTCCCTAAAACTATAATCATTTCTCAAATTAACTTGAAACTGAGTTCAGAAGTAGGATTAATGATCTACTTTAAGTACATTTTTCAGGATAACGATTCCTCAAACCTTTAATAAGCACAGAACCATCTCCTGTTTTCATTCATGGTCTCTAGATTTTGACTGTTACTCACTTTCAGCTTCTGTACAAAGGACTTGCAAATGAAAAACAACTCCAAACCCATAACACTCCATGACAAGCCTCCTGAAAGGTCCTACTGAAAAACACCTAAGTGAATGGCTGGGAAAGATACAGGATTAGATCCTGTTTCTCCTTTTACCCCACAAACTTGTGCTTGGATCACTCTGGTATTTCCAGGATACTCCTCTAACCCACCCCTACTACAAGAACTACCTCTCTTTCCATGACTTAGCACAGCACCAACTATAAAGATGTCCAGTAAATATCTTTCAATACAGCAAGGACAAGTGAAAGCAATATTCACAGGAAAGTATGGCCTAAATAAATATAATTTCAGTGTAGAGGGGGAATGTCACACACAAGATAACATACATATATAATTTATGAGATATATTAAGTTTGAAACTAAAACTGTAAGAATCATTCCAAGATTTTTATATGTATATATGTGTATATACATATATAGGTTTATATATGAATATATACATAAATATGTGTATATATGTATATTTTTGAAAACTTCAGAATGTAACATGGCCCCAGACCTTAGTAGACCCCAAGATGGTAGCACAACTAACTCTATTCAGGTCATAAAATTCAGCATGTAGACAATGCTACCTCTCAAGACTAAAGCAAAGGACTAATCCACCAAAGGTCATAGTTCTGGGAAAGTTGCTAAATATGCTAACCTTGTTTTTGCCTTCTGTAGTTCTGCTTCTGTCTAACTCTTCTTGTTAACTGAAATATGTTAATCCAGTATATAAACCCAGAATATGGTGTTTGTGTTTAAATGCTCACCCTGAGAAAGGCTCAGTGCTACATTGGGATCCTGAAGACCCAATGTAGTCACTGGTCAAGTAATAAAGACCTTCAATTGGTTTAAACCCACATCTGCGCAGACTTTTCAGGTGAATGTCCCACACCAAGCATTACCTTCTAGTTATCTCAAACTAACATCTCCAAAGAACCACTCACTCACACCCTCATGTCCTGGGCAACATATTCCAACTGTGTTTTTTACTCTAGGACATTTACCCTCTCCTCTTGCCCTCCTCCACTTTTTCACAATCCTTTGCTTGCTCTATTCTTACTACCTGCTGTCTAACCCCTCTCTGTTTATGCTTCTCTGTGTTTTACATTCAGAACATTATGTCTCCTGATTGCATCACATTGTCTCTCCACAGCTCAGCCTCTTGGAATTTGGGTTTCTGCAGCTTCCATTCCCTTCATCATGTTTCTGATGCCACTGCTCTGGCTTCCACACAACTTTGGGTCTCATTTATATTCGCATTAATCTTCAAAATGTGTCAAGTCTTTAAAAGCCATTGAAACCCATTAATAACTTTCCAGCAATCTGAAGCAAAACTCACCATTCCCTCCCAGAGAAAAACACAATAAAAAGTCTAAAAAGTCTTGCCACCTACCACACCACACACAGACACACACCTTCTACCATACACCACCACCACACATACTCATAACATACACACATATAACACCACATCACACACATAACCTATCACATCATATAACATACCCATCACATATACACCATCTCACCTATCATACTACACCACACACACACACACACACACACACACACACACACACATGCTACCACCACAACCACCACCAGCCCACACACAGCTAAGGAGATGTCAGAGCATAAACTCCAGCAGCTGCCTCTCCTAATTAGCTTAATGCACTAGCACAGCTTCTAGTGCCTTCTCTAATTGTTTTTACTATCCTTTGATGTTTCTAGTGCCAACTGATTTCATTTTTATGTGTTCCTTACATTGTATTTCTAGTCTATTCCACTACATTTATTTTCTACTTACTCATTTCTGCTTACAAATACCCATATACTTACAAATATCAAATCCACTAAACACATCAGGCCCATTCTTACTGGAAAAAAAAAAGTTGATTCCTTAGCATTCTTATTCTCTTGGCTAACGGTAAATGAGATTGTTGTCTTAATTTAATTTTATAGGAAGTGGGATTGAACCAGAGTTACACTCTCTAGACAGTGCTGGCCTAGAACTCAGGATGCATTCCAGTCTGCCCTCAAACTTGCCTCACTCAGCATTCTGATTACAAACTTGAGTTGCAACACCCAACTTTAATTTTTGTTTGTTCATTGCTAGTTTTTTTAAAATACAAAAGCTTTTTTTCTATAATGATTGCATTTGAAGATACTTTGTTCAACTCTTTCTTAGCTCTGATGGCTTGATTGATACCTTAGAGCTTTGTAAACACAAAATAGTGTCAACTACAGGTAGAAAAAGTTTGAGGGTTTTTTTTTTTTTTGTCTTTAGACATTTAAAATTCCTTTTTTTTTTTTTTTTTGTTTTTTGTTTTTTCCTCTGAGTACAAGATTGGGTACAAGTTGAGAGACCAAGGGTCCTTGTCTTGTTCCTGATGTTAGGCACAAATCAGTGGTCAATCAACATTAAGTGTGATGTTAGTGACTTTTCAATACACTCATAAAAATAATTTTAACGAGTGAAACTCAACGAACGTATAAAATAGATGAAAATCCACCCTTTTATTTTGTGCTACCATGGAATTAATTCATATCATCTATGACCCACAGCAGCTCTGTCAAATTTTTATTTAATTCCATAAAAGACAAGGAAGTGACCTTATTCTTCCTTTAGAAAGAAGGGAATGGGTGGAGGAAAAAAGAAACTATTAAAACAAAAGAAAAGAAAGAATTTTTATCTGTGCAGCAAATAATGTTGTTTGAGCTCACCCAGCACTCTCCCTCTTCAGGACCCTCTCTCGGGGATGCTGGGTGCCAGGCCAGGTGAGCCTGCATCTGGTAGATGACACTGAGGGATAGTGGCGTCTTGTTTTCTCGGTCAGAATCTACCAAATATTTACTAGGGGCGGGCTTAGAGGGAAGGCAAATCCGGCCTCAGAAACAAGGGAGCGGCAACGCCCCTTTGCTGTAAAATTTGACCTGTCTCGGCTTAGATTCCAGCTGCAGGCAGCCTGAATCCCAGGCAGCGGTGAGGGACAGAGACCTGACAGGACTGCACCCAGCTCTCAGCTCCATCTCGCCAGCGGTGCTGAAAGTGGATGGAGAGCAGCTAAGAGAGACAGACTTGAAAGAAGCCCGGAGCTGGACACTGCGACGGTGAGTCATAGCCGATATCCTTTCACCTTGGAAAGATCGCTGGCAGGAAGCAACTTGATTGCAAGGGTCCTGGAACTGAGGGGCTCCAGCACATTTCTTTCAGTACACTCTCTAGAACTGGTCACCTTCCTCAGAGGAGAAGAGGGACTTGGAGGATGGCGTGCGTTTCTTTGAAGTTTACTCCAAATTGCAATGTTTAAGAAAAAAGCCAGCAATTTTCTCCTCCACCCAAGTGAGTCTAAACTGTAACATAAAGCTTGTGTGGACACAGGACTGCCATGTGAAAGTGATGCTGCTTTTAGGTAAAGTTAAGGAAAGCTCTGTCCTCGTCCCTTGCTTCTCAAATATGCCTCACCTCTTCCTTAGCTCTCTGGGTCCTTGGCATCAGGCCCTGGAAGTGCCTGAGACAAAATTAGGCCCTCTGAAGTATTTCCAGAAGCCCTTTGATTCACTGACAGAGATGAAGAAGCACAGATATTAAATCCAATTGCTGCAAGGTTGGCCTTTGCACATCTGCTATTGAGGTGAAATTGTAGTCAAGGTCCATTTCATCTAGCATCCCATTTTCAGTTCTTTGTCTGAACAGCCAGCTAGCTGTGGTCTCCAGGCTCCAGCCAATTTTCCCCAAGGGCTTTCTTGTCTTACTGTCTTTGAACAAGTATTAGAGACCTGAACATTGACTTCTTGTTTGCTATCCCCTCATTGAGTCTCAATATCCAGCAAGCCACACATCCCTTCTGTCCCCTACAATAATATGCAGGAAGTTAACTATATTTAGTTTAATCACAGGAAGAGAAAGTAATAGAGGGGAAGGCCAGAAGCCTCCCCGACCCTTTTTATAACCTTTGGGCCACTTGTGTCACCTTTAGAAGATACTTCAGCCCCCAAATGGTTCTCCTAGTGGTTGCCTCTGGAGAGGGTCCTTGGTGAAGGTGTTAGTTTTCCTCCCATTTTCTGGGTTTTAAAACAAACAAACAAACAAGCAAGTAAAACAAACAAACAAACAAAAAAAAAAAAACACTTGCCATGCCTGCCATGGTGTTTTCCTAGCTATAAATGCCTCATCCATCTCCTTCTCAGCAGGGCAAAGCGGGGAAGCAAAGGGGTGAGAGAAAAAAGTCGTCTGAACCAGCTGTGTGATGGGAAAGATGCTTTTTTCAGCAACTCAACCCCGTTCTCTGCTCTTAAGGTCTCTTTTTAATTTTTAGTAATTAATAATTTTTAATAATTAATTTTAACAATTTAATTTTTAAAAATTACTCTGTTAGGCAGTATAGATTTGGAATCTTCAAAACTCTCTAATTCTGGTGCTATATTGTCTACTCTGGGTAAACATTCAGTTTTCTAGTGCTGGGTATAAATATCCATACCCAAATTATGAATGGTAATTCCTATGATGCAGTTTATGGTCCAGGCAGTAACCCAGATATGGAGGTGCCAGGATTGGCTAAAGTGTCTGACTTTAAGTTTTAAGTCTACAACCTTGTCGACTTGAACTGCATCCTTCTTTGATCCCTTTGTGGTGTCTTGATTTCTAGTTCTGCTCACTTTAAACTGAGGAAATGCCTCATGAACTCCCAACTCAGGGGATTGTCTACTCTAGGCAAGGCTGTTTTACAGTCTAAACTCTAGTTTCTAGAGTGTCATTCCGCCACTATTGCAGTCTTTTCTCTGTCTTAAACTGGATAATTGCTCAAAGAATAAACTAATTTATGAATCACACAGCTCTCTCCTTTTGCTTTTCTACATTGGAGTTAGGCTGTACTTATGTGTCCATGTGAATTTGTGCTACAGGGGTTCACCACTCTGTTACTACTATGAACAGTTAGTAGCAATAACTTATCTGTGTTGCGTTTGAGGGACAGTAGAAAGGAAATGGTTAATCTGCTACTTGCAAAAGCCAGGGTGAAACATTTAGCCAAGAAGGAATCTGAATCAGTTTCACTGCCACCCATTAGTCTGCTCTGTGTTCTCACTGTGTACTTTTCAAGAAAACAGCCGAGAGGTGTTCTATTTTACATCCAACATTGTACTATCACCAAAAATTTAACCTCTCCTTCATTTGTATTTTTTGGCTGCCAAGTGCATGCTCCAGTCTTCATGCCTCATGATTACCACTGAATCTAGTCCTTTTGTTGCTTAATCCCAGCTGGTGAATATCAAAGAAGTTCCCAAGCAAGCTAGTAACTTAAACTTTTTTGTTTAAGTATAAATATTGCCATAATTAAAAAGCTGACTTCAAGGCACATAATGAGGCAAAACAATAAACACAATGAAAATATCAGAGATCTGTTTAGAAGTGTTTTATTAGTTTTTAATGAATTATTATTGCTATTATTAATTTTATTTACATCCCAACCATAATTTCCCCTCCCTCCTCTTCTTCCACCAACCCCTATACCCCCATCTGTCTGCCTCCCTCTCTCATTCCCCATCTTGATCCACTCCTTTGTTTCTATTCAGAAAAGGGCAGGCCTCCCATGGATGTCAAGCTGCAATGAGAATAGGCACCTTCTTGCCTATTAAGGCTAGACTAGGCAACCTGGTAGGAGGAAAGGGTGAGGAAAGGGTCCCAGAAGCAGGCCACAGAATCAGAGACTGCCTCTGCTCCCACTGTGAGGAGGCCCACAAGATGATCAAGCTATACAACTGTCACATATATGCATAGGGCCTAGGTTAGTCTCATGTAGGCTTCCTGGTTGTTGTGTCAGTCTCTGTGAAACTTTATGAACACAGGTTAGTTGATTCTGAGGATTTTCTTGTTGTATCCTTGAACCCTCTGGCTCCTCCTCCTTTTCTTAGAATTCCCCCAAGCTCTGCCTAATGTTTGTCTGTGGGCCTTTGCTCCTGTTTTCTTCAGTTGCTGGGTGAAGCCTCACTGATGACAACTGGACTAGGCAACAGTCTATGAGCATAGCAGGCATAAAAGAATATCAGTAAGCATCATTACATTGACTTTTTTTTCCAGTGGTGTTTGGTTTTATCCTTCTTAGGTCTCTGGATTGTCCATCTCTGAATCCTGGTGCTCTAGGCAATGTCAGAGGTTAGCTCCCTTTGGTGACATGGGTCTCAGGCTAGACCAGTCATTGTTTGACTTCTCCCAGAATTTCTGCAGTTGCTTTGCCCCAGGACTTCTTGTAGGCAGGACAAATTGTAGGTTGAAGGTTGTAAGGCTAGGTTAATATCCATTTCCCTTCACTGAAAATCTTGCCTGATTACAGGAGATTGCCAGATTAGATTACATATCTTCTACTGCTAGGATTCTTAGTTAGGGTCATCTTTGTAGATTCCTGAGAGTTTAAATTGCACTAGGTTTTTACCTTGTGCCCCAAATGCCCTCCTTTTCCAGTCCTCTCTTCTGGTACCGTTCTCCATCACTCCTGTATTCAGGCCACTCAAGAAATCTCTCCTATTTCTCCTTCCAAGGGAGAGCCAAGCATCTGCCCCTTGAGCCCTTTTGGAATGTTTTGATTCCTTGCTATTTTGCAAGATGGACACATGGGCATTTCAATGCTTCACTGCTGGAAAGCACTATCACTTTTCTCCAAAATAGTTTAAAAGGTATTCTTAAAATTACCTGAAGTCATTGGGTGAGACGGCCCGCATTTTATCTCACATATTAAAGCAGTGCACTAAAACTCTCATAAACCAAAGTAAGCTGTGTTTAATTTCTATCATATATTTACCTATGTGTACAATTTCTATTGCATTCATGCTCTGAATATTAGCTCATTAAAATAACTTTTTAATTAATTACTGTGTAACACTGCTTTAACTCATTTCTGTCTACAAAAATCTAAAGTAATATTCAATTTGACAAATAAATACAATTAGCTTACCATTGTTCTAAAATACATAATTCTGTTATGGTTACCCATAAAGAATCATAAACATTTCAGATATTTCATTAAAGCATTTTTCCTTTAATGCCAGTTTTGAGAGTTGAAAAAAATAAAAAATAAAAAGTGAGATAAGAACAGTTATTGGTATGCCAAATGGATATTGCTTTAAAATTACACTTTTTCATTTCTCATCAGATGTTCATAAGGGAGAATGCTCATTTGCATATGAAAACTAAATAAAATGTTGTGTGATTGCTTATTTTAGATTTTTTTATAAGTCAATTAAGAAGAATTTACTTTTGTTTTGGTTTTATTTGCTCAGTTCCTCAGTAGGCCAAAGAGTCTCAGAGGCAGGCTAGTAAATTTAGAATTTTGTTTAGAAGTTTAAGTCTAAATATTTCAAAGATTAAATAGCTGTCTTGAGGACAGCATCTTGAGTCAGAGTCGATGTCTAGAATCTGCTGGTACTGGTCAAGCTTTCTTCCCATATGCAAGAAAATGCTAAGTTGCTTGTCCAGTCTGCCTTTTAAATCCCAGAGGTTGCTCCAGCTGCAGTGTACATCTTAGCTCTACTGGCAATGTCTTCCAATTTTAAATTGCAGAATAATAATTCTTCATTTTGGGTCAACTTCTTCATGATTTCTTATCCATTTTATGTACATAAAATATACTTTGATCTTTACTAAACTATTGTAAATATTCTTTGGATCAATCAGTTTAAGTATCAGTGACTAACTAAAAGGTAAGAATGGTTGTGTGCTCATTCAGAGTTCATGATTGCTATTGTGTCCATGCTGATTTGTGTTTTCTCATTTTATATTAATCAGAGTTCATTTTCTCTGTTTTGCAAAATTGAAGAGTTATGCATGTGAGATCTATGTGGTACCCGATTCTTACAAAGGGAATAGTATAGATCAGATGACAAGATGGCTCTCAAAGGAGAAGAGTGATTACATAGTTGTTGGGCAAGCTAAGAATACATTTAGAAAGAAAAGTTTTTAAAAACCACCACTTTTCTTGTCCTACCTGACCTAAAGCCATAATGAATGTGTACTATGGTTGTCTTGTTTAGTTCCCACCACTTTTGTAATAACCATTGCTTCTTTTATATCTAAGATTGCCATTCCTTCAGTAACAGAGAACACAGCAATATATCCTTATATCACCCTCACAAAGCTACTGCTTTGCCTTTTGTTTGTATGTTGGTTATTTTCAGTGGCAGTCTGAAAAGTGTTCAATGCATTTCCGGAAGATAAATGTTACAGTAAAACTACCTTTCTAGGGTCATCTGGGTAGATTGTCCTGTTATGAACAATAAAATTGCTTAAAGCTGATGCTTCAATCTTACCCAAAGGTAAATGTAAAGGCGTAAGCGAATGCAGACAGATTGTCAAAATATAGATAGCTTTAATGGAGGCATAGACTTACAGAACCACCGTTCCCATGGAGACCAGGAAAGCAGAAGCGAGCTCTGGGAGCACGCTCGCCAAATTTATAGGCAAACTTTAGCCTGAGGTGAACACGCCCCCTAAGGGGTGGGACTTATCCCTACATCTCCCCCTTTTGTCTAAATAAGACAGAACTAAACCAAATACAACTATATACAATAATAACAAATAATAAATATAACCAATATTGAGAATCAAAAGTTTTGCTAAACATTCTATCTCAAGGAGTCTAAATAATGTAGAGAGTAACTACAATTATATAATCTCCAACTCCATCAAAGATCCGAGAAGGGAATAAATATTACTTAACAAACAAGATATATCCAAAATGTGTAACAATTGACAAAGACAACTGACTACCTGGGCAATCACCCAAAGTCTCGTTTGCAATGTTGAGTCAACCAACTTTGGCTAAGGCCTAACATAACTGACATACCATTATTAAAGGCAAGGAACTTTTCAAAACTATCTTACCCCATCTTGGCAGGATATGACAGTCCTGTTGTATCCATTGATGCACGATCTGTATCTCTGTCAGTGGTTGAGGTATGGGCTTTTCTTAACCCAAAGGCCAGTTCTGCCAAGAAGACAAGCTCCCAGTAGAGTGTCTTTGGTGCTCAACGTTCTCTAGGGAATAGAGCAGTGTTGCCAGGATCAATTGTGTCTCACTATCACGAAACTCTGAGTTATATTAAAGGCCATATTCTACAGCTCTTCAAAGAGGTTGAAGATTATCTATCTATACTGAGTATAATCTCTATATATCTAAAGAACCTGATTAGTCTAATTATAAATGACAAACTTAGATGACTATTAATCTATGTAATTCTCAATATCTATCTAACTTAAAGACTAAGACAATAAACAACTGTGTAACAAATGAGGATAATGACCTCCAAATATAAACACTGTACAAATATACATTGCAACATGGTAAATATATATCAATACACAAACATTATATAAGTATCTTAATCAGAGGTAGAAATGTATACTGCAATATGGTAAATATATACAATATATGTCAATACAATATATGTCAATACATAAAAATGTTTTAAACAGAGGTAGAACCATGCATGCATACAATAGTCAATATAATTTAACTTTGTATCAATATACAACAAGAAACGATACCAATATATTTGTCTAAAAACAGTAACTCACAATTATAAATCTATTATCCCATCGTCCCTCTTTTTTTTTTTTTTAAATGATCCCTGAGCTTATAAAATCCCTCCCCCAACCTCCCAACCCCTAAATGATGTCCCTAAACTCAGGGGCAAACTTTACTGGGAGAGGGGACGTCGTCCTCTAGAATTACTTCCAGCTGTCATGGGGGCAACGTTCTTTCTGGGGGATCCTGTGAAAGTAAAATGATGGTTAAATTTCAAGATCAATGTCTTTTAAAATTGCAAGTAGTCTCTGAGTATTTTGTGGAGGTCTGGCCAGAATGTTGTACAAGATGTGCACCATTTCAGCTAACCAAGTTGGGATCGTCTTGTGCAGCTGGTACCCAAAACAGGTCTTGTAGTAGCGCTATCAGTATCATGACGTCATATCAACCAGGTAGAATTGTTGTTGTGGGGCCCCATCTTCTTCCTGGAAACTTCAAATGTCACTTCAAGAAAAACTCCTTGTTCATTGTGAAAAACTTAAACATTAATCATATAGACATACATATATATATTCAATGAAAGGCATGATAGATATATTCAATGGAAAGTATGATAGATATGAAGAAAAGCAAAGATGTTTTCTAACTCATATTTCTTTCTGTCCCATACCATGGCTCTTGACATGAGACAGAAACTCTGGGTTTTTCTCTTACTAACAACAGGCTTGGAATTGGAGAGGGACTGAGCCAGAGTCCAACTTCAAAACCAGCTCTATAATATTTATAAAGAAATGTTTAATAAGACATATATATATAAAATTAATACTTACAAAATGTGTCCATCCATCAGTAATTAAATATTCAGGGTCCCTTAATTTCTTTTAAGATGAGTATTTTCCTATGGAGATAAGAAAAGAACCCTGCCCCCAACCTGTCTGTATTCCTTAATATCAGTATGCTCACCGTCCTTGTGAATAACTGTTATTTTTCTTTTCCAAGTGGCTTCTCTTCTTCAAACCAAACCTTTATTAATTTTGACGGTATCCACAATTTTTCCTCACCTGTGGAGATAAGAGCAAAACGTTGGGTGCCAAAATGTAACGGCATAAGCGAATGCAGAAATATTGTCAAAATATAGACAGCTTTAATGGAGGAAACCACCAGTTCCCGCAGAGACCAGGTCACCAAATTTATAGGCAAACTTTAGCCTGAGGCGAACACACCCCCTAAGGGGTGGGACTTATCCCTACAGGTAAATTAGACATCATTTATATTTTTCAGTCTGAAGAAATAATAGCAAAAGAAAAGCAAAAAGAATACATTTTCAAGGGGTATAGAGAATTTCTCAACAGTTAAAAGCACTAACTGAACCTCCAGAGGGACTAAATTTGGTTCGAAGCACCCATGTCAGGTGGCTTCCAACTGCCTATAATCCAGGGGATCTGGCACTCTTTTCTGGGTTCTGTAAGCACTATCCATGTGTGCATATGAACACACAGGCACACACATACCTATGAATAATAATAATAAATTGTGTTTTAAAGAATAAAATCTTTAAACATAAATCAGTGATTCTTTATATTGAGAGGTAAGTGGAGCAAGAAAAACAAAGTCTGGAAAGATATTAAATCTCAACTTATCATGAACACCTTCCTTTCTATCAGGTTTTTGTTTGTTAATCATGGTGCAATATCACTGGTATAAACTTTGTACTAAAAATGATTAACTATAAATGTGTAAGTATAACTCTGATCTATTACCATATTCTTTTTTAATTTAGTGCTCATGTCTCCAGAGAGTGTTTAGAATAAAATGACATTGCTTCACAAAGGAACATTCATTTTTTTCCAGTTTTGTGTGAATATTTGGAAGAATGCTAACCAGGAAAAGAACGAGTCCCATGACAGCCATTGAAAATATCTTAACTCTATATAAGAAAAAAAAACATGTTCTTAGAGTGTCATCAGTGATTTTATTCTTTTGCAAAATGTTCTTACCATGCAGTGATAAGACATTAGAAAACCACCACTCCTCTTGTCCTACCTTTCAAACTAGATGGAATATGTACCATGTTTGTTTTTTCAGTTCCTACCACTTTTATAATAATCACTGCTTTTTTCCATATCTCCTAAGCCATCTACTCCTTCAGTATTAGGGACCATAACAATGTAGTATTAACACAGCACAAAAGCAAATTACTTATCTTTCGATCTGTGAGTTGGTTGTTTTCAGTAGCAGCATGGAAAGCATTCAATACATGTTCATATCCTTGTGTTATAGAATACAAATGTGATAGTGAAACTGCATTGCACATGTCATCTAGATAAATTGTCAGTCAGGATGTGTAGCTACACTTGCTGTCAACAATTTTGAGCAACCGCCAAACTCTATGACCATCAGACAATGTGGGAATAGGTTCACATTTTTGAACCTTTATAACATTTTTAAGTATTTCAAAAATTTTTTATGAAGTAGCAGATTTCTTTCTGGCATTTTTATATATACTTGATTTGGGACACTTGCCCCTACTTCCTGTCTGGTAGCTCCCTGTCTTCTCATCCCTGATTGAGTCTTTTATGCCAAGATCTTCCTTTTCCCCTTCATATCGAATGTGTTCTAGTACCCTTCCCTCTCCTCTTTCTTTAAGTCTGTTTACTCCCTTCTTTATGGGTCCCTTTCTACTTTCTTGACCTCTGCACACACTCACTCCCACATAAATCAACAGGTATCAGAATCAAAAGCTAGGATCTGCATATTTGAGAGACCATGTATGTTTGTCTTTCTAGGCCAGGGCTACCCCATATTATATGGTACTGTATCGGGAGGGCACGTGTTCTTTTCCTGGCTGCCCAGACTCCCCTAATAATCTTTAAGAAACTATATTATATAAACCACTGCTTGGCTAATCACTTAAGTGTATTGCTAGCTAGCTCTTATATCTTTGGATAACCCATTTTTATTATTTTATATTTTACCATGAGGATTGTGGCAGACCAGTAAGGTTCCAGCTACCAGCTCACATATGTCCCCTCTTGCTGCTCCATGGCTTCTCTCTGACTCCACCTTCTTTCTCCCAGCGTTCAGTTTAGTTTTTCCCCCAGCTCTATTCTGCTAAGCCACTGGCCAAAGCAGGTTTATTTATTAACCAATAAAAGCAACAAAAGTACTTTCAACATCATGGTACTTCCAGTTTCATTTATTTTCCCCCAACTTTAAGTTTTATTTATCTTTATGCTTCAATAAAATCTCATTGTGTCTATGTATTGTATTTCATTATCTGTTTGACTTTTGATGGACATCTAGGCTGATTCCATTTTCTGTCTCTTGTACATAAGAAAGAAACAATCATGGATAAGCAAGTGTTTCTGTAGAAGTATTTGTGTCCTTTGGATTATACGCTCAGGAGTGGAGTGGTTGGGTCATATGACCCTTCCACTTTTAGATTTTTGAGACACTGTCATACTGGTTTGCATAATGTCTGTATCAGTTCATAGTCCCACCAACAGCAAATAAGGGTAAAATTATTCATGGATTTAAGACACTCGTCGACAAAATCCTGATAATATTCTTCATAAAAACCAAATCATATTTTGATAAAATTAAAATTAGCTGAACTGATGTTGACTTTTACTTAATCTTCCTAAAAGCTCTCTGTCTCTACTTTGTACTCATTTTATTATCTGAATACTGAAAATTAAACAAATAGTTCTCCTATGCATAAGAACTGATAAAGTCAAAATTTATACAATAATTCTAATCCCAAACCCTGTATTCTTAGCTTCAGCCCACTGTCTATTCTATACTGTAGGCAACCTTTGTTTTAATGGAAGCTAAATATATGAATATTGAAAGTTAAAATTTGAAATCAAGTTCTATTTTACTTATTTGAAAAAAGAAAAACATAACATCTACTGTATTTTATTTAAAATATGTGACCTTAAGTAAACTAATAAAAAATTTGTTTTATTTGGAAAAATACTAAAATTAGACAAATCCATTCAAACTCATTGGTGGCCGTACACTTAATACATTGGTCAGGTTGCAAGAAGAAGGAGGAATGTTTGTACAATAGTTTACCTTGGTTTGGCTTTTTGAAAAGAAATGGTAGGTGGCCCCAGCATCACATGTCTAGTTTACCTACATGGGGAATGGAGACAGGAAGATATCTTTAGTTCAATAATTAAAGATAACCCTGGGCAACTAAGAACAACATTCTAAAACTAATAAAGGAAAAGAAATGATGACATAGTTTAACATTTTTATTATCTCAACTAAAATTTGCTATTTAACTTTTAGGGATCTGAGGTTATAAATTTGCCTCTTGGGCAGGTCACAGAAACTGTTGACTATGCCAATTTAAATTAACAATTGCTTTTTTAAGTTGTTACTATAAATGCTCATTTACCTCATGCATGATTTTATAATAAATAAATAAGCCATAGTTGGTTACAGCCCCTCAAGCAAGTGATGTCTTATTTAAGTTCAAGACTTCCCAATGTTCAGTCTCTGAACTCTTTTTCCTAGTACAAGCAAGGTTTCTGGAAACTTTCAGACAGGCCTGGTTAAATGGTTCTCATTTTGAAATAGACTCCTTGGTAATTGTCAAAATACTAAACTGTACCTAGATTCCTGTAGATCATTGCTGAGGAGAGAGGTGTGCTTTCACACTAATTACTTATAATTTTCTGAAAGATAAACTTTAGCAGGTATTGGATCTGGGACATTGGTATTCTGGAATCACTCACCGGTATGTAACAGCTAAAACTTAAAGGAAATCATGTTTTATAGGGAAACTTGGAAGGGAAATAGCATCAAGGAGAGTCTGTGGACAACAGGCAAAGTTTCTATGGTATTAACAAAATGAGAAAGTACAAATGATCATTCCTCGTTTGGCCATTTAGAATATCACTGGACTCACTGAGCCCAATTGGTCATCATAGTTAAACACAACCTGTAGCAAGTTTATTTACCCCAACCAGGTTGAAAATAATTTCATGTACAAGTGATTTTTGAGCAACTGCCATATACTTGCAATATTTTTATAATATTTATTTTATTTTTCTCTCCAATACTTCTTGATATTAAATTTTGGTGTGCTATTACATGCTTCTAAGTCAATGTTGTATTTCTCTAGTGATGGAGGTGGGTCTTGTATCTATCTGTTGCTTTCATTGGTTAATTAATAAAGAAACTGCCTTGGCCCTTTAATAGGCCAGAAAATTGGGTAGGTGGAGTAAACAGAACAGGATGCTGGGAAAAGAAGCCAAATCAGGAAGTCACCATAGCTTTCCTCTCCAAGATGAATGCAGGTTAAGATCCCTCTGGTAAGCCACCACCTTGTGGTGCTACACAGATTATTAGATATGGGTTAATCAAAATGTGAGAGTTAGCCAGTAAGAGGCTAGATCTAATGGGCCAAGCAGTGTTTAAAAGAATACAGTTTCCGTGTAATTATTTCAGGGCATAAGCTATCCAGGCAGCCAAGGGCCAGGGTGGCAGGAACGCAACCTGCCACTCCATACTACCAAGTGGCGCCCAATGTGGTAAACTGGATTCATGTAAAACCTGAGAGAGCTTAATTTAAAACACACAAAAAACCACAGCCTTTTGCTATTTGCTAGGGTATGCTGTAGAGAGATTTCCTGATTCAGCAACAGCAGCAGAAAAAAAAAGCTGCATCATTTTAAAGCACGGCTTCCTGGGGCTGTGCCTCCAGTGCAAACTCTGGCTTTAAAGCATTTCAATGGCGTTTATGGGACTGGATGTTTGTGTTCCCGCTTGGGATTGGAAGGAGAGTGCTCTGAGAATGTGATGATGGCTCAGCACTCCACACCTGCACCTGAGCAGAAGGCAGAATCAGACTTAGGCAGGCGGAAGAGCATGGTGGATTCCTGCCGCCATACAGAGCCATGTTTCCAGGCTGTGCAGTGCTCTACATGTCAGATTTAGCTGTGACTTGGATGAAAAGAGTTTCTGTGCCTCACCCTCAGTCTCAGAGTTAAAGTGCTGAGTGCAGCTCCTACCTGGCAGCCCCAGAGCTACTAGAAAATGGTATGTCCTCATTTTGATATTGGAGAGAGGTGGAGCCAACATCCACAGCAGCCATCAGCTCTGCAGCTCAGAGGCACAACTGATTCAGTCACAAGCAGCTCCGCCATGTTGGACTGGGTGTGGCAAACCCGCAGTACCTGTTTTTGACCTAGAATCTTAAGTGCTTAGTGATTTAAAGGCACAAATCAAAAGTGCTCCTGGATAGTAAAAAATTACAGATTCACAATAGAACAGATTCAGACATAAAAGACCACTAAATGGATCACAGTGTTGGATGAGTGTACATAGGCTTGAGAGAAAGAAGAAAAAAATATAGAGAATAAAGTTAATAGGGTAAAGTCTTTAAAGAGACAGAATAAAGTAAACTGAGAGAGTAAAAATAAGCCATATAAAAATGGAAAATTCACAGAGAGTCTGGATTCTTTATATTATTGTGTTTTCTATAAAATTTTTGACTGTGAAAGAGCTAAGTACAGAGAGACATTTCATTATATGGGCTGCCAAGTGGAACCAGAATGGATATCATAAGGGTATTATGACTTCAGAATTTGGTTCTAAGGATATGATGCTTTAGAGAGGGTCTTCTTTTGTTTTCACAGAGGATGAGGCCTTGTGGATTGCTTCTATCCTAATATGGTATGATAGACCACGTCCTCCTGAAGGGTTGCTGTGAAAACCCTCAAAAAATTGCTTTGCTCAACTGCTGACTGAGAGAAAACTAGCACACAGGTTATCCCATAAAAGACCTGAATAACAGTGCCCGCATTCAGCAGGAAGCAGTTTGGAGAAAAAAAATTGGCCCATGTTCCCAAATATTGTTTATAAATGTTCTTTTACATTTAAAGGGGGATATGATATAGATATGAATAATTTTTATTGGTATAGATTTTAAGGTCAATTTTGTTATATGTATATGTATTTCTGCTCTTGATTAAGGTATTGTGATTGTGTAGTTCATTTTAAAATGTAATGTATAATTAGGAAATATAGGTTGTTAATGAATAATCACCGATAGTAGTCATTTGTAGTCATGTTAGTTAGACTTTCTAGATGTGCATAGCTATATGTCAAATAGGCATTCTTCATATCTTTCAAAGACTACAGAATATGGCATTTAATGTTTTAGTAACTTAGGGTTTTTCATAACAATGAGACACGTCTGCTCCTGGCAGCACCAACTACTTCAAGAGGAAGATAGGCATCGAAGAGGCTCCTTATGGAGTTTGATAGCCATTTGGGCAAGAAACTGCTCTTGCCTGGACTGATGCATGAACTGGACACAAAGAACCCACAGAGAAAGGACTGCTGAACTTGCCTAAAGGTGAGATGATTCTTTGGGGTTCCTGATTCATGAAAGAGTCTGCGAGACATTTTGCAGGACACAGAAGATAGTAACTGAACTGTCTTTGAATTTCCCTGCTTCATGGAAACGTCTACTGGAAACTATGGGCCTGTAGGCTGAAGATGGATGCCCCAACAGTACAAAAGAACTTTGGGTGACTGTCCAGGCAGCGAGATGTCTCTGTCATTTTTAGAGTTTGGAAGTTGCCTATTTCTTGTTTGCTTAGGTAATATTATATCCTTCTGGAGTCTTTGATGGAGTTGAAGAATGGATAGTTATAGTTTTCCTTAGTTATGATAAAGATAAAATAGATATAAATATTGTAACTGTAATTCTTACTTGATAACTGTTTTTGTTATATGTAATTTTGCTATGTTAAAGTTAAAGCTTTCTTTTTTGTTTAAACAGAAAAAGGGGAAATGATGGAGATGGGTCTTGTATCTATCTGTTGCTTTCATTGGTTAATTAATAAAGAAACTGCCTTGGCCCTTTAATAGGGCAGAAAATTAGGTAGGCGGAGTAAACAGAACAAGATGCTGGGAGAAAGAAAGCCGAGCCAAGCAGATGCTATAGCTCTCCTCTCCAAGATGGATGCAGGTTAAGATCCCTTCTGGTAAGCACCACCTTGTCGTGCTACACAGATTATTAGATATGGGTTAATCAAGATGTGAGAGTTAGTCAGTAAGAGGCTAGAGCTAATGGGCCAAGCAGTGTTTAAAAGAATACAGTTTCCATGTAATTATTTTGGGGCATAAGCTAGCTGGGCATCCGGGAGCCGGGGTAGCAGGAACACAGCCCACCACTCCACACTACACTCTAGAATAGGAGCACTCCATTAACCTGGAGTCAATAACTGTCTCTCCATTTGAGAGATATCATTGTGCCTGAAACATACCTTGATGTTCCATAGCCCTTTACCTGTTCATAATTAACTGCTATCTCTTTATCTGGAGTGGAAAAAAACTTCTAAACTTCTAAATGTTTCCAGTATGACTACTTGAATGGGGTCTTCTAAGGGAAGTCCTGTCAACTGGAACAATCAACTACAGTAATAAGTCATATAATAGAAATGTAAGCAGTTATATTTTATATAAATAAATTCATATCTCATATAACCTAATATCTCTTGTAGCTACTTTTCTATTTCTGGGAAGAGATGTCATAACCAAGACAACTTAAAAAGCATTTAAATATGTCCTTGGTTACATACTTAGAGGATAGTTTATGACTATCAAGTGGGGAACATGACACCTTACAGGAAGACATGTTTCAGGAGCAGTTGTTGAAAGATTGTATTGTATACCAAAGTTGGAGGCAGAGAGATTGGCTAGGTTTGGCATGCACTTATGAAACCTCAAAACCCACACCCACTGACACATCTCCTTCAACAAGGCCATACTTCTTAATCTTTCTCAAAATAGTTCTACCAATTAGGGACCAAGCACTGTATGAGCCTCTGGCAGCCATTCTCATTCAAATAACTACAATATTTACTGGGAAGACAATCATAAGTGAATAGAGCAGCATACAAAATAGAAGTCACAAGCAACACTCTGTCTTTATGTGTCTTATAGATTCTTTTTTGTTATTTATTTATTAAAGATTTCTGCCTCCTCCCCACCACCGCCTCCCATTTCCCTCCCCCTCTCCCAATCAAGTCCTCCTCCCTTGTCAGCCCAAAGAGCAATCAGGGTTCCCTGCTCTGTGGGAAGTCCAAGGACCACCCCCTCCATCCAGGTCTAGTAAGGTGAGCATCCAAACTGCCTAGACTCCCACAAAGCCAGTATGTGCAGTAGCAGAGTGATGTCTTATTGATTCTTATCCAAGGCCTATTAAACTCTGACTTGGTGTTCTAGTGAAAGGAACTGAGTCATGTTTTCAATAACTTATGACCTAAATCATTGATTAAATTTTTAAATGTTCAATTAAAAGAAAGATTAAAATAAACATAAAAATACTGTGAAACTTTTGAATATTATAATTTCAGATCAGAATTTCTAGGTTTTTCTATATGCCTTTAGTAATTTCTTATTTTGCCTTTATTTTTCTCACTTTTCATTTATCTTGAGATTTAAAATATGTGCATCTATGTACTAATGGCAAACCACACGAGAGATCTAGAGCACTTTGACAGAAATTCTTTATGGTAGCAGGTCATTGCTCTGAGCCACATTTGTGTTGCTATGTAAAGTTTGGAAAGACCTTCCAGAAAGTGACTGTATTCCTCCAACAAACACAAACCAGAATTTAGGTTTTGGACAACAAACACTTGAAGAATAGTACTACAAATCTAATCCTTCTATATTTTGTTTTCCTGAGGTTTGGCAGCACCCAGAGCCTTATTATATTAGTATTTTATGGGAGAACCCACCTTATGGGAAATACCATTTGATAATAGGTGTAAGTGTCAAGGTTATTTTACAACACAATATTGTGATAAGAGTAACAATATATAGTAATATATGTGAATGTAATGTTTCACTTACCTGTGTGTTATTCCTTTTAAAACTCTTTTTTGAACACCTGATTTTTTTAATTTCTCCTTTTATTAAAAGAACTATCTTTTTTTATTTTACATATCAATCCCAGTTCCCACTCCTTCCCCTCCTTTCATTCCCTCCAACTTCCCCGTTCCACCCCATCCTCCATCCACTTCTCAGACAGGGTAAAGCACATTATTTTCATGGAAGAACAAAGGTTCTCCCTACTTTATATAGGCTGAGCAAGGTATCCCTTTGAAGAGAATGGGTTCCAAAAAGGCAGTGCAAACAGCAGGAATAAATCCTGTTATCACTCCTAGTCACTCTGCAGTCTGCCCCAGCCATATAACTGTCAGCCACGTTACAATTGCCTAGTTTGGTCCTCTTTCTTCCCTGTACACTTCCCTGTTGGTGAGATCCCATTAATTCAGGTAAGCTGTTTAAGTGTGTATCCCCACTATGGAATTCTCAACAGAACTCTTAAAATTAAAATAATTCTATCTTAAAGTGTTTCAAGTTCACAGTGAAAAATATTAATTAGTATTAATTAAATAACATTTATGGACTCGCTAGGAGGCTCTAAAAAGATAATAAAAAAATTGTGATCAAGCCTGATAACCTGAGTTTAATAACCTGGACTCACATAGTAGAAGAACCTAAAAGTTATCATGTGACCTCCACACATATTCAATGGCATTCATGAGTATACTTGTCTCCAAACAAAAACAAATAAATGGTTGGTTATGTATTGAAAAGTTCCTGGGCAGTCAAAGGAAGCTATTTAACAAAGAAAATACTAGTTTCTGTAATGTGGCATGAACTTTCTAATATGTGAAACTGTGAACAGCTCTGTTAAAACTCAGCAAAGGTGATAGCAGAGAAAACCAGTAGAAGAAAACCATCAGAAAGTAGCAAGAAAGTGAAAGTAACCCTCAGTTATTTCCAAGTTAGAGAAATGCAAATCCAATCAAAACAATGGATTCAAAACAAAAGATTTAATGAAATCCAACTTTCAGCATCAAACTTTTATTGGAAACTTTATAGAGGTGAACTTTAAATATTTATCAAGAACTTAAAAATATACAGTTTGGTCCAATGAGGCTGTTTTAGATTTATCCTACTGAAAAATCTATGCAAGTCCCAAAGTGCTTATGTACAAATATGATGCAATTACTGAGACATCTTTTATGACAGCTAAAGGAGAAATTATGGGGAAAGAATGGGGCTCAATATAGATTGGTTGATTAAATAGTTATCATCAAGAAAATTATCAAGAAATATAATATAATGTAGGAATCACTGAGGTTGCTTTTTTGTATGCCAATGTTCTGTTAGATAGAGTGATAAGTGGAATTAACAAGTGACAGAAAAGAGCAGAGTACTAAAATGAATAATAAGAATGTGTTCTTTCATGTGGCTCAGTTGTAGAATATTTGCCTAGCATGTGGGAGTTCCTAGTTAACAGAAACAGAAGTTGGGGAGCAGGGAAACAGAGAGAGAATAATGTGTGCATGAATTATACATTTTAAAGTTCTGGAAGAATAAGCAAGAGATTGCAAGTTTAATGAACTATGCAGGGAAAAGGGAGACATTAACTTTTATTTTGGATTCTTTTATAGAAAAATGTTATAAATGTTATAATGTTTTAAATTCTTTTATAATAAAATACCACTTGCAGTTACAACTTACATGAAAAAGTAAGATAAAAATATTTTTTCAGGGCTATTTTCAAATTATGTTTTGATACCACTGGTAAAACCTTTGAGCTAAAAATAAGAAGAAAGCATTTAGCCAAATTTAAAAGTAAAGTTCCAATATTTTACAATGTTTCTTTAATAACTTAGTGTCTGTCTCTCCAGAGAGTATATAGAATAAGATTACATTGTTATACCATGAAACATTTTTTTCTTTTTCTGTAGTATTTGGATATTTGGAAAGATGCTGAACATAAGCAGAAAGAATCTGAGAGTCCTATGACAGCCACTTAGAGCTTCCTAACTCTACATCAAGAAAAGATATATCTTCAATGTGTCAATGGAGGTTTTATTCTTTTACAAAACATTCTTGTTATGTAGTACTAATACTTATTTTGTAAATTGATATAAACCCGACCACATTTATGAATTATTTTAAGTTTTTTTTCTTTTTGATTGAATATAGGATAGATTGATATAATAGTTTATCATTTTAATCTGAGTAAGTCACTGTAACCATCCCAGAAAGTCAGGAATAGGTCTTCTAGCTTCAACATTGTATCTGTTAGTCATTTGCTCCAATCTTTAATAGTGAGAGTAGCATAAGAAAACATATAGCACACACACGCATATGCACACACAAACTCATATACACTTGTACATATATATATATATATATATATACATACATATACACAATACACACATATATACCTACATACACATGCATCCATACATATGAACACACATGTGCACACACACCACATATACTTGCTTTGTGAAAGAGACAGAAAATAAAAAATTAAAATTCCAATTGCACTCCATTCTCTATAGGAGGTCTTTCTGCCTATGTGTTGCTTTTATTGGACAAAATTTATTGAATGAATAAAGAAACTGCCTTGGACTGTATATATGGCAGAACTTAGGTCGGCAGGAAAAACTAAACTGAATGCTGGTAGAAAGGAGGCAGAGTCAGAGAGAAGCCATGTAGCCCTGCCAGAGACAGATGCTAGCTGGAACTTTGCCAATAAGCTCCTGCAATGTGGCAGTACACAGATTAATAGAAAAGCGTTGTATTACTATGTAAGAGTTAGCCAATAAGAAACTAGAGCTAATGGGCCAAACAGTAATTTAATTAGTACAGTTTCTGTGTGATTATTTTGTGGCTAAGTGGCCAGGAACTAACTAGTGGCCCTATCATATCCAGTCAAAGGTGTCCCTGAAGCCTGGTATAGATTAACTTTGTGATTAGACACTAGTGGTACAAAGTCACATGTGGAATACCCATCACCTGAGACCAACAGAGTGGCCTGGGTCTGCTTTGTAATTACATCCCATTCTTCATGAGCCTCTATGATATTTTTCATGAAAGAAATTTTAGCTCGATTAATAAATATTTAAAAAAATTAAAAATTAAAAAAAAAATTATCTTGGTGAGTCCAAAGTCTTGTACCTAATTTTCTTACTATCATAACTCGCTTTCTGCAACAGGTAAAAAGGAAAAACTATAAGTATCTAGTCTTCAACTCCCTCAAAGAGCCAAGAAGGAAATATTAACTAAGTAGGAAGTGCAAGCAAGCAACTTCAAAAAATGTGAGAAATGACAGAAACAGCTGACTGTCTGATCAGTCATACAAAGTTTCTCTGTAAAGTCGGGGCATCTATCTTTGGCCTAGAGGCCTACCATATCCAATAGACTTTTTTGTGAAACTGAATATTGTGAAGGGCTGTCCCTCTTCTTTTGATAATGTTTGGCAGTCACATTTGTTTTTGTTTTGCTTATCCAATTAGGACAGCACACTATCAACAGTTGAGGCAAAGGCATTTTTCTGCCCAGTGGTTTACTTTTGCCACAAAGAAAATAAACTCCATGTGGAATTTCTTAGGTGCCCATTTTCTTCTCTGAAATATATTAGTGCTGCAAGAAACAGACAAGTCTCATTATTATAAAAAAGGAACCTAGGTTATAAAAACATCTTAAATGGCACGTTCTGTTGATCTCTGAAGTATTTGAAGATGAACTGTCAATCTAAAATATATCTTTGTTTGACTTTCTTATTGTCATAAACACTTGATGATAATAACTTCCAGAAACTAGAAAATTGTATTATATTGTCAAATAAACTGTATAGATCAATATATTGAACAATATTAGAAACATGCACAGTATCTTTTAACAAAATTAATCTCAAATTTGTATCAATATACAAAATTTGAATACAATATAGAAAAAATCCAATGCAATGTAAAACAGTTAAAACTACTGCTTGTTTTTTAAAAGTAAATTCAATAATCTACTTTNTTTCTTTTCAGAGTAGATTCAATAATAAGGCATTTTATCCTGTCATCTATATCCCCCTTTTCTTCTTTTCAAAACAAGACCCTTCAATCTAATTCCTTTGTTTATATTTTTCCTGATAATTACCAATAATAACTTGTAACCCAAACCCCTAAATATTGACAAATATTCCTAATTCATTGACTGACCAAACACCACCCGCCCTACCTCTTGGGAATGTAGATGTTGTATTATTAAATTTACTTCCTGCTGTCTCATGGTAAAGGTATGTTTAGGGGATCCTGAAAAGAAATATTTTGGGTGAATTGTCAAGTCCTGACAGAGGTAGCTTCATTATTTGTTGTCCAGGCTTTCTCTAATGGGAATGTTTGGGGTTTGTCTCAAGTCCTGCTATAGTGGTCTGTTAGACAGGATTATTTCAGTTATCCACCTAAAAATTGTACTAAGCAGATTGTAGTTCAAAGTCGATCTTTAAGTAGTGCTATCAGCTGAATGATGTCACATGAACCATGTAGAATCATTGTTGTCTGTCCCCATCTTCTTTCTGGAGATTTCAGAGATTACTATAGGAAAATTTATTGTTCACTATGAAAAACTTAAACATTATTCATATCAAAATGGAAATTTTGAATTTTAATAAACATATGTATTCAAAGTAAGGTACCATAGAGACAAAAATAGATATGGGGAAAAGAAGAATTTTGATAACCTTAGTCCCTAGGCTTGTATTTTCCTTCTATCCCATAACAGATGGCTCTCTATATAAGAGATATATTATTTCATTTATTTAAGTACCTTTTTGGTTACTTCCTGCAGGTAGATATAAGATAGAGACTCTGAATTTTTCTTTTAACATGATTTGATTTAGAGAAAGAGATTCACATTCCAACTCCAAAGTCAGCTTTGATTTGTAAGCAAGTTGGAACTGCCATTATATTGAGAAGTAAGAAGATATGTATGTTTAAGTAGTAAGAGTTTATCCTACAGAGGATATTTATATCATAAATCATACTTTGTTTGGTGATTATTTCTGTATAGCTATTATTTCTTCTTTAAGTATCTAGATTTCCAAGGTCTTTTGATTTTTCAAAGATGAATATTTTCTATTTTCCTGAATAGGCAAGAATAAAACCCTATTCCAACCTTTGTGAGGTCTCCCTACAACTTGTAGGATTGTCACCTCTGTGGGTTAACTCTCATTTCTCTTTATCAAGATGTTTCTCCTTTTCAAACCAAATCTTGATTAATTTTGATGGTGTCTATATATTTTCTTCTACTGTAGAAACAAAAGCGAAACCCCTTCCCTAGTGTAGCATGTCTCCTTGTTTCCATGCTGAGATCAACACTTCCTTGAAGTAATTTAACTCAGAAGTTTTTTTTTTTCTATTGGCTGAAGTCTCTCTGAAGATGTTGTTTTTTTCTCATTAGCATTAAGAAAATTCAAGGCTTAAAAAAGCATTGTGCAATTCAATCTAAAAGTATTTTATTGATTTATTTATGTTTATTTAATGTATTCTTTGTAGTTCAATTTGATCTGTCTATAACTGTCTGACCTGTAGGATTGTTTGGTATACTTGAAATAAACTTTATGTTATGATAAGCAAAAAACTGCTTCATTTTTAAGAGACATTTGCTGGAACATTGTCTGTTTTTATTTGTGCAGCTATAACAAGGATGATCATAACTTTTAGCATATGTGTGATTACTAAATCAGCCTTTTCCAAACTCAAGGAAGTTTCCCATTGAAAACCTGAATAAGTGTCAATGGTGTGGTGTACATGTTTTAATTTTCTAAATTATATAAATGAAACACATCCATCTGCCAGATTTCATTTATTTAAGAACCTTTTTGGTTACTTCCTGCAGGTAGTCATATTTAGTTGTATAAAGAACAAGTAGGACATCTTATAATTTCCTTGGCTTGCTGCTACATACTTGAAAAGTTCATTTTAAAACTTTACTATTGACATGATTTTTTTTATAAAATTCTGAGGCTTCCAGAACATTTCCAGTCAATAACTGATCGATTTCTGCATTACCTTGTGGTCGAGGATCTGGTAGACTCAAATGGGATCAGATATTTGTTATGTATATGTAATCAGATATGTGTTATGTATATTGGAAGATGCCTACTCCTGATTATATCTTGTACCTGAATAAATAATTAAGTCAATCTATTTCACCTGGTATGAATCAGCAGCTTTAATACCCAAAATGTATAGTGAAGAAACAATCTTTTAATTCAATAGCTATAAGAGGTCATCATTTAGGCAATATGAAAGGCAAAGGAATTCCAGATTATAGAGAACCCATTGGTTGAATCACCTTACTAAAAGCTCTTAGATCTGTTACCTTTCTGAATTTACAGTTTTCTTTTTTACAACAAATACAGGAAAATTCAAGGGCTGGTTGATTCTCAATGTGCTTTGCATCTAGTCCCTCTTGTAGCAGCTGTTCTAGAGTCTGTAATTTATCTTTTGTTAAAGGGCATTGCTTAACCCATTTAGGTTTCATAGTTAACCATTTTAAAGGCAGGGCTGTTGGTACTTTAAGAGTTTGTCAGTTGTTATTCTGTGTTTTTGTACAGACTGAATGGTCAGTGACTGTAATAGTATCCTATAATATTATTCCCAGAAACATGAGGTGGGGTATGGTCAGTTTCTGAGACTGAAGGCTTGTTAATCTAGGTTTTCCATTGTTGTAACAGATGACAACTCCATAGATTCACTGTTTTACTAGCCATATACGGCCTCAGTCTTCCTCTTTGTCTTTCTGTTCTTATACATTCAACCCAAGTTTTTCTTTGTTGAACCTAAGGTATGGTTCCAAGTCTTAGCAAATGTACATCTGCCTCTTGAAGAGGCCAATTCAGGTGTCAAGATTCTGGAGTAATAGTAGTCATATGTGCAACTGTGTCTAATAATCCTTCAATTTTAATAATATTTATTTGTACTCTCAGCTTTAGTCTTTGATCATTTATAGAAGTCTGTCAAAATATACATTTTCTATTTTCTATTGGAATTTTTGATTCATCCTCCTTGGTTATTCTATCATTCAGAGCAGTATGTTTTTTCACCACAGGCACTGGATTTTCTAATTTTCCTGGAGACCTATGTCCTCCAGAGTAACCCAGAATGACTAGACCACTTTTGACCGCGAGACCTGCGAGGGATTCCCAAGGAATTTTCCAATAGGAATGGGTTGCATTGTTTTCTTCTTATTGGTCTACATTCATTGGATAATGTTGGCCTTTGCCGCATCTTTTGCATAATTCATAAGATTGGGGTCTTCTATTTGGGTCATTCCCAGAAGAAATATTTTACTGGGCATCACAAAAACAACTCCACCTGGTAGATATGATGTAATGATGCTGATAGCACTACTATAAGACTTAATTTGGGTATCAGCTGCTCAAGATTATTCCAACTTAGTTAGCTGAAATGATGCACTTGTTTACAATGTTCTGGCCAGAACCCTAAGTAGAAACCTCATAAAAACTCTGCCAAATACTCAGAGGTTATTTGTCATTATACCAGACATTAATCTTTGAACTTAATCATCATTTTTAATTTCACAGGATACCATAGAAAAAAATCATTCTCATGACAGCTGAAATTCTAGAAGACGATGTCCTCTCTCCCAAAAAAGCTTGTCCTCAGATTTAGGGATATCATTTAAGAGTTAATTACAATTGGTAATTGTTAGTCTTAGAGGAACTAACACAAGGGGTACTCAAAGGAATAAAATCAAGCAAATGGATCTGTTCCACTTTGCAGAATTTGGGAAATTAAAATATGTACACCACACCATTGGCACTTATTCAGGCTTTCAGTGGGCAACTGCTTTCACCTCAGAAAAAGCTGATTCAGTAATCACACATTCATTAGAAGTTATGGCCATCATGGGTATGCCTGCACAAATAAAGACAGATAATGGTCCGGCATATATCTCTAAGAAAATGAAACAGTTTTTTTCTTATTACAATATTAAGCATATTACAGGTATACACACAATCCTACAGGTCAGGCATTTAGATAAAGATCAAATCAAACTATAAAGGATATGCTAAACAAACAGAAAAGGGTAGAAAATACCCCCAGAAATAAATTACATAATCATTTATTGACTTTGAATTTTCTTAATGCTAATGAGAAAGAGACAACAGCAGCAAAGGAACGTTGGATTAAAAAAAAGTCTTCTGAATTAAATCAGCCAGTGTATTTCAAGGTTGTGTTGATCTCACAATGGAAACCAGAAGATGTGCTACATTGGGGAAGGTGTTTTGCTCTTATTTACACAAAAGAGCAAAAACTATGGATACCATCAAAATTAATCAAGATTCTGTTTGAAAAAGACATATCTTTTGAGAAAGAGAAATGACAGCTTATTCACAGAGGTGACAATAATACAGGTGATAAGCAAATCTCATAGGGGTTGGGGCAAGTTTCTGTTCTTGTCAGAAAATATTCATCTTCAAAAGGTCAAAACACTTTGGACGTCTTGCTATTATAAAGAGGAAAATATAATTATCCATATAGGAGCACCAAGCAAAGAGAATTTTGACTTATTAGGAAAGGTCATCTGAGGGTAAGAATCTCAAAAACACAAGCAAGAATATTAAACATGATTCACTTCAAAATCAAAGCAATTTTACAGTTGGACACTGGCTCTGTCCTTCTCTAAATCCAAGCATGCTATTAAAATAAAAAATTCACAGTTTCTGTTTCATGTCAGGAGCTATGATATGGGACAGAAAAGAATTTAGAAAAAAATTAATTTCTTTATACCTATTTTTGTTTCTACCATACTTTCATTAAATATGTATTTTTATATGTCTATATAAAAAATGTTTAAGTTTTCCACAATGCATAATGAATTTTCCTGAAGTAATCTTTGAAGTTTACAGGAAGAGGATGGGGGCCCCTGGTTGACATGATGTCATGATGCTGATAGCTCTACTATAATGCCTGTTTTGGGTACCAGCTAGCTGATCAAGGTGATTCTAACTTGGTTAGCAGAAATGGTGCATATCTTTATAACTTTCTGACCAGAACTTCAAATAGGAACCTCAGAAAAACCCCACCGAACACTCAGAGAGTATTTGCAATTATACCAGACAGTAATCTTGGAACTTAATCATCATTGTACTTTCACAGGACCCAATAGAAAGAACATTGCCCCTATGACAGCTGGAAGCAATTCTAGAAGACAATGTGCCCTCCCCCAACAAAGTTTGAATTCAGGGTTAGAGACATAATTTAGGGGTTGATTATAATTGGTGTAGGGTTGGGGATTGGAGAGAAAATTATGTACGATCAGGGATCTCTTTGAATTAAAAAGGGAAGATTGGATGAGATATTTGATTAGTGTGAGCTAACTCACACAAATAATAATAGCGAGTAATAGAATAAATACCTGTAAGCTATTATTTATAGGTAGTTTACACTGGTATAGATTATTACATACTGATACAAACTTAAATTATATTGAATATGTTCTTATTTTTGTTTACAATATTTATATAGTTAGATAAAGTTATTGTCATATTATATACATTTTTCTACTTCTGCTTAAAACATTTTTATATATTGATACAATTTTAGGATACATTTATCATATTGAAATGTACATTTCTACTTCTATTCAAGATACTTATACATTGTTTACATTTTGAGGTCATTGTCCTCATTTGTTTTTTTTATTTATTTATTAAAGATTTCTGCCTCCTCCCCGCCACCGCCTCCCATTTCCCTCCCACTCCCCCAACTAAATCCCCCTCCCTCATCACCCGAAGAGCAGTCAGGGTTCCCTGCCCTGCGAGAAGTCCAAGGACCACCCAACTCCATCCAGGTCTAGTAAGGTGAGCCTCCAAACTGCCTAGGCTCCCACAAAGCCAGTACGTGCAGTAGGTTCAAAAACCCATTGCCATTGTTCTTGAGTTCTCAGTAGTCCTCATTGTCCTCTATGTTCAGCAAGTCCAGTTTTATCCCATGCTTTTTCAGACCCAGGCCAGCTGGCATTGGTGAGTTCCCAATAGAACATCCCCATTGTCTCAGTGTGTGGGTGCACCCCTCGCGGTCCTGAGTTCCTTGCTCGTGCTCTCTCTCCTAATTTGGACCTTGAGAATTCAGTCTGGTGCTCCAATGTGGGTCTCTGTCTCTTTTCATTGCCTGATGAAGGTTAATATTCAGGAGGATGCCTATATGTTTTTCTTTGGGTTCACCTTCTTATTTAGCTTCTCTAGGGTCGTGAATTATAGTCTCAATGTGCTTTATTTATGGCTAGAAACCAAATATGAGTGAGTACATCCGATGTTCCTCTTTTTGGGTCTGGCTTACCTCAAACAAGATAGTGTTTTCTATTTCTGCCCATTTGCATGCAAAATTCAAGAAGTCATTGTTTTTTACTGCTGAGTAGTACTCTAATATGTATATATTTCATATTTTCTTCATCCATTCTTCCATTGAAGGGCATCGAGGTTGTTTCCAGGTTCTGGCTATTACAAACAATGCTGCTATGAACATAGTAGAGCATATACTTTTGTTGTATGATAGGGCCTCTTTTTGGTATATTCCCAAGAGTGGTATTGCTGGGTCCAGGGGTAGGTTAATCCCAAATTTCCTGAGAAACTGCCACACTGCTTTCCAGAGTGGTCGCACAAGTTTCCATTCCCACCAGCAATGGATGAGTGTACCCCTTACTCCACAACCTCTCCAGCAAAGGCTATCATTGCTGTTTTTTTTTTTTATTTTAGCCATTCTGACAGGTGTAAGATGGTATCTTAAAGTTGTCTTGATTTGCATTTCCCTGATCACTAAGGAAGTTGAGCATGACCTTAAGTGTCTTTTGGTCATTTGAACTTCTTCTGTTGAGAATTCTCTGTTCAGCTCAGTGCCCCATTTTATAATTGGATTGATTAGCCTTTTACGGTCTAGTTTCTTGAGTTCTTTATATATTTTGGAGATCAGACCTTTGTCAGTTGCGGGGTTGGTGAAGATCTTCTCCCAGTCAGTGGGTTGCCTTTCTGTCTTAGCAACAGTGTCCTTTGCTTTACAGAAGCTTCTCAGTCTCAGGAGGTCCCATTTATTCAATGAGGCCCTTACTGTCTGTGCTGCTGGGGTTATACGTAGGAAGTGGTCTCCTGTGCCCACGTGTTGTAGAGTACTTCCCACTTTCTCTTCAATCAGGTTCAGTGTGTTTGGACTGATATTGAGGTCTTTCACCCACTTGGACTTGAGTTTTGTGCATGGTGATAGATATGGGTCTATTTTCATTCTTCTACAGATTGACATCCAGTTTTGCCAGCACAATTTGTTGAAGATGCTCTCTTTTTTCCATTGTATACTTTTAGCTCCTTTATCGAAAATCAGGTGTTCATATGTTTGTGGGTTAAAGTCAGGGTCTTCTATTCGATTCCATTGGTCGACTTCTCTGTTTTTATGCCAATACCAAGCTGTTTTCAATACTGTAGCTCTGTAATAGAGTTTGAAGTCAGGGATGGTAATGCCTCCAGACGTTCCTTTATTGTATAAGATTGTTTTGGCTATCCTGGGTTTTTTGTTTTTCCATATAAAGTTGATTATTGTCTTCTCCAGATCTGTGAAGAATTTTGATGGGATTTTGATGGGGATTGCATTGAATCTATAGATTGCTTTTGGTAGAATTGCCATTTTTACTATGTTGATCCTCCCAATCCAAGAGCAAGGGAGATCCTTCCATTTTCTGGTGTCCTCTTCTATTTCTTTCTTCAAAGACTTGAAGTTCTTGTCAAATAGATCTTTCACTTCCTTGGTCAGGGTTACCCCAAGATATTTTATGCTCTTTGTGGCTATCGTGAAAGGTGATGCTTCTGTGATTTCCCTCTCTGTTTCCTTATCCTTAGTGTATAGGAAGGCAACTGATTTTTTGGAGTTGATCTTGTATCCAGCCACGCTACTAAAGGTGTTTATCAGCTGTAGGAGTTCTTTGGTAGAATTTTTGGGGTCGCTTATGTATACTATCATGTCATCTGCAAATAACGAAAGCTTAACTTCTTCCTTTCCAATACGAATCCCCTTGATCCCCTTATGTTGTCTTATTGCTATTGCTAGAACTTCAAGCACTATATTGAAGAGGTATGGAGAGAGTGGACATCCTTGTCTTGTTCCTGATTTTAGTGGGATGGCTTTGAGTTTTTCTCCATTTAATTTAATGTTAGCTGTCGGTTTGCTGTAGATAGCTTTTATTATATTTAGGTATGACCCTTGTATCCCTATTCTCTCCAAGACCTTTATCATAAAGGGGTGTTGAATTTTGTCGAATGCTTTTTCCGCATCTAATGAAATGATCATATGGTTTTTTTCTTTCAGTCTATTTATATGGTGGATTACATTGATAGATTTGCGTATGTTGAACCAGCCCTGCATCTCTGGGATGAAGCCTACTTGATCATAATGGATAATTTTTCTAATGTGTTCTTGGATTCGGTTTGCCAGTATTTTGTTGAGAATTTTTGTGTTGATGTTCATGAGTGAGATAGGCCTGTAATTCTCTTTCTTGGTTGGGTCTTTGTGTGGTTTTGGTATCAAGTTAACTGTAGCTTCACAAAAGGAATTTGGCAATAACTCTTCTGTTTCTATATTGTGAAATACATTAAGGAGTATAGGTAATAGGTCTTCTTGGAAGTTCTGGTAGAATTCTGCATTGAAACCATCTGGTCCTGGGCTTTTTTTGAAAGGGAGATTTTTGATAACTTTCTAATTGTTCGCAACTAACAGGTCAATTTAGATCATTCACCTGGTCTTGGTTTAGCTTTGGTATATGGTACTTATCTAAAAAAATGTCCATTTCTTTTGCATTTTGCAGTTTTGTGGCATACATGTTTTTGTAGTAAGATTTAATGATTCTCTGAAGTTCCTCTGTGTCTGTGGTTATGCCCCCCTTTTCATTTATGATCTTATTTATTTGCGTGTTCTCTCTGTGTCATTTAATTAGTTTGGATAGGGGTTTGTTGATATTGTTGATTTTCTCTAAGAACAAACTTTTTCTTTCATTGATTCTTTGGACTGTTTTCTGTGTTTGTATTTTGTTGATTTCTGCCCTCAGTTTGATTATTTCCAGTCTTCTACTCCTCCTGGGCATGTCTGCTTTTGTTTCTAGAGCTCTCAAGTGTGCTGTTAAGTCCCCAATGTATACTTTCTCCATTTTCTTTAAGTGGGCCCTTAGTGCTATGAACTTTCCTCTTAGCACTGCTTTCATCGTGTCCCATAGGTTTGAGTATGTTGTCTCTTTATTTTCATTAAATTCAAGGAAGACTTTAATTTCTTTCTTAATTTCTTCCTTGACCCAGGTGTGGTTCAGTAGTTGACTGTTCAGTTTCCATGAGTTTGTAGGCTTTCTGGGGGTAGCATTGTTGTTGCTTTCTAACTTTAATCTGTGGTGATCTGATAAGACACAGGTGAACACTGTGGAGGTGTCCTTTGTTTCCGAGTATGTGATCAATTTTCGAGAAGGTTCCATGAGCTGCAGAGAAAAAGGTATATTCTTTCCTATTTAGGTGTAGTGTTCTATAGATGTCTGTTAAGTCCATTTGCTTCATTACCTCCAATAATTCTCTTAATTCTCTATTAGGTTTCTGTCTGATTACCTGTCCATTGGAGAGAGAGGTGTGTTGAAATCTCCTACTACTAGAGTGTGTGGTTTGATGTCTGCCTTGAGTTCTGTTAATATTTTTTTACATAAGTGGGTGCTTTTATATTAGGGGCATAGATATTCAGGATTGAGATGTCATCCTGATGAATTGTTCCTGTTATGAGTATAAAGTGTCCATCTCGATCTCTTCTGATTGATTTTAGTTTGAAGTCAGTTTTGCTAGAAATTAGTATGGCCACACCTTCTTTTTTCTTAGGACCATTTGCTTGAAAAACCTTTTCCCAACCCTTTACTCTGAGTAGATGCCTATCTTTGTGGTTGAGATGTGTTTCTTGCAAACAGCAGAATGTTGGATCCTGTTTTCGTATCCAATC
>NW_026068125.1:2665942-2674358 GCF_014885135.2 Alexandromys fortis
TCTCTTCGCCTGTGTTTTTTTTTTTTTTTTTTTTTTTTTTTTGGTTTTCAGAGACAGGGTTTCTCTGTGGCTTTGGAGCCTTTCCTGGAACTAGCTCTGTAGACCAGGCTGGTCTCAAACTGACAGAGATCTGCCTGTCTCTGTCCCGAGTGCTGGGATTAAAGGTGTGTGCCACCATCACCTGGCCTAGCCTGTGCCTTTTTTATAGGTGAATTGAGACCATTAATATTAAGTGATATTAATGACCTGTGGTTGTTTACTCTGGTTATTTTTATTGTTTTTGGTAGTAGAGTTTGTGTGTCACCCTTATTTTAGTTGTGCTGGTGAAGGGTTGCTAGATGCCTGAGTTATTGTAGGCAGTGTTGGCAATGTTGGATTTCTTGGGTTGTGATTTTCCTTCTATTACTTTCTGTAGGGCTGGATTTGTGGCTACATATTTTTAAATTTGTTCTTATCCTGGAATGTCTTGTTTTCTCCATTTGGGTTTGCATCCATGGTCTCTTAGCTTCTGCAGTACCTCTATCCAGGACCTTCTGGCTTTCATGGTTTCCATACAGAAGTCAGGTGTTAGTCTGATCGTTTTACCTTTATAAATTACTTGCCCTTTTTCCTTTGCAGCTCTTAATATTCTTTCTTTAACCTGTATATTTTGTGTTTTGATTATTATATGGTGAGGGGATGTTTTTTTTGATCCAGTCTGTTTGGTGTTCTGTATGCTTCTTGAATATTCAAAGGAATATCTTTCTTTATGTTGGGAAAGTTTTCATGCATAACTTTGTTAAAAATGTTTTCTGGGCCTTTGAGCTGTGACTCTTCTCCTTCTTCTATCCCTATTATTCTTAGGTTTGGTCTTTTTATTGTGTCCCATATTTCCTGAATGTTTTGTGATGAAAATTTGTTGGCTTTGCTGTTTTCCTTGATCAGTGTGTTTATTTTCTCTATTGTGTCCTCAGAATCTGAGATTATTTCTTCTATATCTTGTATTCTATAGATTATTCTTGTTTCTGTAGTCTCTGCTCATTGACCTAGATTTTCCATATCCAGATGGTCCTCAGTTTGTGTTTTTTTCCTTGCTTCCATTTCAGTTTTCAATTCTTGAACTGTTTCATATACCTATTTGATCGTTTTTCCTTGGTTTCCCAGGGTATCATTTACATATTTACTCATTTCTTCAAACTTTTTGTTATACTTCTCATCCATTTCTATAAGGGTATTTTTTACATGTTGTTTAAGGAACTCTATTGCTTTGATAACGTCAATTTTTCCCACTTCTTCTGTGTTAGGGTGTTCAAGTCCTTCTGTTGTAAGATCATTGGTTTCTGGTGTTTTCATGTTGTTTTTCAGATTGTTGGGTGAATTCCTGCCTTGGCGCCTGCCCATCTCTTCCTAACGATGCTATCTAATGGGTCTTTTAAAACCGGATCAGGTTTCCCTGCTGGCCAGGAGCTCTGCTTACAAAATGTCCTTGCTCCATTTCCTGGCTCTCGCCACAAGCCAAGATCCCTCTCACCACTCAGAAGGGTCTTCAGGAACAGGACCAGGCTCTCTGTTCACCAGGAACCTCGCCAAAGAAAGGCCTACCACTCTGCAGGCCAGCCACCAAAACAGAGAAACTCCCGCTGCCCTCTGCCCCCTGCCCCAAGCTCCTGACCCAGCGCCCAAACAGGCTAAACTGGGTGATCCTGTGGCCGTGCGGTAGGGAGGGAGAGTAAAGGAGGCCCCTGGGCGCAAGCTGAGATGGGCCAGGGAGAGAGAGGTCGCAGCAGAGGAAGAGCAGCCCCAGCAGAGGGGACCAGCCTTCGCAGACTAACCTGGGTGGGGGGAGTGGTCAAGGGGTTTGGGGAATGTCCCCGGTCCATTTCCTGTGTTCCGCAGCGGGCCAATAACACTCTCCCCACTCAGGAAGGTCTTCACGGTTGGGACCAGGCTCCCCCTTCGCCAGTGGACCTCGCCAATAAAAGGCCTACCACTCTTTAGGCCAGGCCTCAAAAATCCTACTTGATTTAATTGTAGTGGGGCGATCTGCTCTCAGTGTGGTCTTCACTGTTTCATGCTTGGACTATCCCGCATCCACCGCATCTGCGCACCGGTCTCCATCACTTGCATCTGCACCGCGCTGGTCTCCGTCGCTTGCCTGTCCTCATTTGTTGCACAGTTGTTTATTGTATAATATTCTAATATGAAGTCTTAGTCTTTAACTTATATCAGTATTAAGAATTTTAGATCAACAGCCATCTATGTTTGTCATGCTTAGACTAATCAGGTTCTTTAGATACGTAGAGTTTGTATTCTGCATAGGTAGGTAATCTTCAACCACTTCAAAGACTTGTAGTATATGGCATTTAAATAACTTAGGATTCTGTTGACATGACACACAATTGACAGCACCAATCTATTCCCAAGAGAATGTTGAATACCAAAGACACTCCAGTCAGAGTTTGTTTTCTTCTTGGTACAATTAGCCTTTGGGCAAGGAACTACCCATGCCTCAAGCACTGACAAGGTATCCAGAAATAGATAAGCAGGACACAAGGAAAACAGACTGTCAAATCTTGCCAAAACAGGGTAAGATGGTTTTGACAATTTTTCCTGCCTCTGAAAATTTGTCATTTGTTGTACGTATTTGGAAGTTGCTTGATTGTACTTCCTGCTTACTCAAAGTATTTCCCTTTTCAGATTTTCAATGGTGTTGAATACTAGATAGTTGTCACTATGTTCTCATGACTTGTCTAAGTTATTTATTATACAAGACTTAAACTAGTTAAGATCGGTTAATTATTGAATATATTTGTTCTTATTGTTTATGAGTTTACATTAGGCTTAGAACTCTCTTATTTAAAGAAAGGGGAGAAGTACTGTAGGAAATCCTACAGCCAGTAGGTCCCTGCCCACTGGGGCATGACCTCTTATACTATTTATGCTGATGTAAAGCACGCATACAGCCTTTTTTTTCTACTGTGGGATTCAGTTTCTGCTCTCCATTCCAACAGAGGATTCTGATTTGTGAGTCTACCCCTAAATAAATAACCATCTATTATTCTCAATTCTGAGCTAGTGTGGGATTTCTTTTAAGCATCCTTCTTCACTTAGATATGCCCTGTCTATGGTCCCTTCTCAGCTAACCTATTCTACCACAATAAAACATTTGGTATTTGGTGTCCTTTTATACCTTTGGAAATCACTCCTCCAACCTATTCATCAATGTTATAGTCAAAAGACTCAACATTGGCTGTGTGTAGAATCCATTTGTCTGTTTCTGCTGATCTTACCTCTAAGGGCCCAAGTATCCTTTTGCATTCTAAATTAGCATTTTCAAAAACCAGAGATTCAATGAGTACTTGTCCAGCTTATAGATCCACTACCCCTTTTTGTACATCTTTAGTTAATCTTTTTAAAAAGTCACTAAATGCTTCTCTTGGGCCTTGTATAACCTTGGAATACAATTCAATTTTTTTCCTAGTTCTTGAATCTTGTCCCAGGCATTCAAGTCTGCTGTGTAGCATAGGGACAAAATGTGTTCATTGTATATAGCTTGACTAACCATATCAACTTAACAGCGCTCACCAAGAAATTGTCACCTTGATGTTCAAAGGTCTTATATTCTTCTCTCTAGAAAGTCTTCCCTTGTAGCTGTGGACCATGGTCTAATACAGCTGAGGAAAATTGAAGCCAATAATGCAAAGTAACTTTATTTCTTGAAATTCATGTCCTTACCAACTGCCTTGTATATGGTGAATGCATGCCATAAGATATTACTGCTTTCTAAATACCTTGTAGATCTGAAATATGTATAGGCTCCCATTTACATGCTGTATATACTTTTGAGTATTTACTGTTGGATAGCTTTTCAGAAATAGTAGCAGGATAAGTAACTAAAGCCATTGGCAAGTCATCTCTGACTCTGAGAGGTACTGGTGATGTTATATCTTTACTATTGTCTTTTGAATGTACTTCTCCTTGCTTATCAGTTTTGACAAGTTCTTAAAGGGTTTCAAATCTATGTATCACTCTCTATTGTATAGTCTAAATTTCTTGACCTGTGAATATTTCTAACAATTTCAACAAATCAATTAATTTCTGGTTNATTAATGAAGTCTTATTATTAGAGAATATTTGAATGGAATGTAGATTGCCTTCCAGGAGGAAGTTCTATCTGCTAGATTGTCATAACTTTTAAAAAATTTTTGACTATCAAGTTTAACATGATGAATCCTTTCAAATAACATCTCATCACCATTCTCTAAGATTTCATAACCCCTTGTCATGGAATGAATTTTGCCTATCAAATTGTGATTATTATTGTCAATGATATGAATCCTTTCAAATTAGCCTGTGGGCAAACCTAGGTGCATTTTTTGATTGATGGTTGATATAGAAGGGCTCACCTCATGTGAGTGATGCCTTCTCTGGACTGGTCATCTTGGAAGATATAAGGAAACAGGCTGAGTAAACCATGGGGAGCAAGCTAATAAGTAGTACTGCTCCATGACCTCTACATCATCCCTTATCTCCAGGTTTCTACCTTGAGTTCCTGCCCCAACTTCTGTCAGTAATGGACCTAGAAGGTGTAACCCGAAGGAAATCTTTTCCACCAAAGTTGCTTTTGGTCATGGTGTTATTTTTACAGCAATAGAAACCTAACTAAGGTAACTACCAGAATGTGGCTAGCTTGCTAAAATAAAATCTGACTCAAAGGAGCATTTCTGGCAGAAGTTCCATGCCTGCAATGATTAATTGTACAAATACAGTCATTTATTTATAAATATTCTGGGATTCATTCCTCAGTACCACTCATAATACTGACATCAAATAAAAGCATCCTTTTAAGAAGGTAGAAAGCTTTGAGAATATAGTATATGTGACCTTAAATGATGAGCTTTCTCCTGACACTGACATGTAAAATGTCTTCACTTGACCACTTTTTGTGTGTGATCATCTCTGGTTATAGGAGACTCCAATCTCTTTTGCAAATCAAGTGTATCTTTGAAAATTGTTGTATAGGGACAAATAGCCAACATTTAGCCCATGCCCACTGAATGTCAGTATCTTGTCACTGTTCTCAGTGCTCATTGAAACAATAAGGCAGTTCTTATTCTAAACCCCAATAGGATGAGAAAGGCAAGAGGACTTCAAGAAATGCCTGTAATTTTTAGGGTTCGAGATGGTTCAGTAATTAAAGACACATGTTAATAAGCCTGGCAGAAAGAGTTTAATCCCAGGATCCCATATTTGGAAAACGAGAACTGACTTCTCCATGTTGACCTTTACACCTGCACAAACCACACATATACACAAAATAAATAAATAAATGTCCAAAAAATGCCTGCAATTTCATCAATATCACTCCTCCCATAAAAACTTTCTGGAAAAAAATACTACACAACATTTTAAAGTAAACAAAATTCTATAAATCATGAGGAGTGGAATACTGAAAGTGTTTCAAATACACATGTTTGCAGTGTTTCCTTTCAGTTTCTTGGATCTGAGTTGATTTTCATCTTCAATTTTAAAAAACTCCTCCGAAAATGTCTTGTTTCCAGTTTAACTCTCATATCAATCACTATTTCTTTTGATAGAATAAAAATGTAAGTTAACATCACATTAAAGACAAAGCCTCCTCACCAAAAATAAATAAATAAGACTAAAAATCTCCAACCCAGGAATGAATTGACTTTGATATTCTCCCAACTTGTGATCTAGTTTTTACCATGAATGCTTTGGGAGAATAGTTAGAAAAGCAACTGGAGCCAGGGACTGTCTTACATGCAAACTAGTATGTGATCATGGTGATTCCCACTGTACCATAAAAGAAAATTTGACAAAGAAAATAGAAGAATCAAAATATAATAATGAGCAACATGAATTGGATATTTACTGGTAATCAGCATTGTATCTGTCCTGCAATTTTATTTTTGGCTCAACATTAGACATACAGGCTCAATTCTCTTATCATCTCCAATTTGAACAGAAACTGCACCTAAGTTGCATCTATTGTTAATCACATAGGTGTTCAGACCTGTGAACTTGGGCTGATCCCAGTAACTTATTTCTAGTTACTTTTCTTGTAGTGGAAACCCACAAAAGTTGCAGTGCCTAAGATCTTGCTGTTACCTCAGCAGTTACTATCAGCAGCATTTGCTTAAAAAAGTAAATATATTGGGCTGGAGAAATGGCTCAGTGGTTAAGAGCATTGCCTGCTCTTCCCAAGGTCCTGAGTTCAATTCCCGACAACCACATGGTGGCTCACAACCATCTGAGGTCTGGTGCCCTCTTCTGGCCTACAGACATACACACAGACAGGATATTGTATACATAATAAATAAATATTTAAATAAAAAGTAAATATTGTGCTACTGTCTAAACATAATTTATACTTATGGTGAGTGCAAACATACACCAACATCATTTGAACAATAGAACAGTCAGGGGCACAGAAAGCAACATGGAGGCTAGTGCACACATACACAAAATTAGAACTCTCTGAAACAGATATTCCTGTAGATAGGACTTCAGCTTCATCGCACTTCTTTTTGCTTCCTACCAGTAGATGAAATGCTGCCAGTTGTCTTACACTCCCATCATCACAATTCTCTCACCATAATTAATTATAAATTTCAATCAAACTAATCCTTCCTTTCTTCATTTGCTTTTGTTAAGTATTTTGACATAACATATAAGAAAGTATCTAATCTAAAAAAATGTTATTTTTGTGATAAATCTGACCATGAAATTCACCAGTTTGTGGAGTTGGTATGTGGAAGGAATGTCCGGATATTGCAGCCCCTGACAACATGGTTTTCCACTTTGATGGGCTATATCCTTGAACTATAAGGCAAAATGAAACTTTCTTCCCTCAATTAACTTTTGTTACCAAAACAAGAAAAGCAACAGATACAACAAGTTTGACTCAGAAATATGTCAATTTAATAATCATGTGCAGTACTTAACAGTACAGAAGACATTAGTTTAGTTGCCTCATACTGGTTTGGCTTAACTCAATATTCAATATAAAGCCCTCATTTTTTCACACATTAGTACCTAATAAATTTACGTTCTACATGTCTGAAGATACATTTTTAACAACAAAATCATTTTATTTATAAATTTTCCTGCACTACATACATTTTAAGTTTCATATATTTACATGGGCTTTAAGTTGCATATGTTACATGTGGATTTTAAATTTCATAGGTTATGATGTTCTTAGTCAATACTTATGTACTTTTATTCTCACATTTCAATGAATGTTGTAATAGGAGCAGCAGGCTACATTCCTGCCTGGATCCCACATGGCTAGCTTAGCCCCGGAAATAATTACATGGAAATTGTATTTGTTTAAACACTCCCTGGCCCATTAGTTTTAACCTCTTATTGGCTAGCTCTTACGTGTTGATCTAACCCATTTCTAATAATCTGTGTAGCCCACAAGGTGGCTTACCAGGGAAGATCTTAACCTGAGGCTGTGTAGGGTGGGAAAATCATGGCGACTCCCGACTCGGCTTCTTTCTCCCAGCATTCTGTTTTGTTTACTCCACTTACCTAATTGTCTGTCCTATTAAAAGGCTGATGCAGTCTCTTTATTTAACCAATGAAATTAACACAAAACAGAAGACTCACCCAGATCAAATGAAAATATTACTTATGTTGAATTATGGTATAAAACAAGAAGATTTTTATGACTGAAAAACCACATAGAAATAGCAAAATGTTTCAGATAAATAAAATACTCTGTGGATTCTGGATGGAGAAAAGTTGTCTGCTTAAGCTATAGTCTTTTTAGCACCAGGTTTAAAGGTAAAAGACAAAGCTTTTAGAGGGCAATAAATATGAAATGCTCCTCTGGAAAATAGAAGAGTTCTATGCCAAGAACAGCAGACAACCAGTGAAGGAGGTTCTTTTATTAAAACCTGCTATTGTATATGGATATAACTTTGCCTTAATCCTATATATTACAACATATTTTCCATATAAAATTTCATTGGTGAGTAGTTGAGATATTATCCCCTATTTATCAAGGCTTAGACTTTGTAGTACTCCAGGATTAAATAGCAATTTTAATGTCTCAGGACTACCGCAGAGACAACTGCACCCATGCAAGGTAGAGTTATAAGAATTAGATGTAACTGCTCCAAAGGAAACAAGAAATAAATGGGACACATTTGTGAATCAATTGTTTTCAAGACAATGGCCATTTGTGTTGAAATAAGAGCGGCGGGGCTGTGTCCCCAACACCCCGGCCGCTTGGCTAGCTTATGCCTGAAATAACAACACACAAACTGTGTTCATTTAAGAACTGCTTGGCCCCTGAACTCTAGCCCTTACAGGCTAATTCTCACACCTGGATTAGCCCATTTCTAATGATGTGTGTAAGCACCCCAAGGTGCGCTTACCGGGAAGATTCTAGCCTAAGTCCATC
>NW_026068125.1:2676861-2681106 GCF_014885135.2 Alexandromys fortis
ATGTGTGTAAGCACCCCAAGGTGCGCTTACCGGGAAGATTCTAGCCTAAGTCCATCGTGGGTTGCAGCTGCCTGGGAGAGCAGAGCATGGCGGCTGTCCGGTCCCTCTGGAAGCAGCGCAGAGTCTGACCTCACTTCCTCTTCCGCCCAGCATTCTATTCTGTTTACTCCTCCCATCTATGTTCTAACCTATCAGGGCCAGCCAAGCAGTTTCTTTTATTGCTCAGCCAATGAAATCAACAGATTGATATGACACTCCCACATCACATTTGGGTAACAAAAAACCATGATACATGTCCCTCAATATTTCCTGAGAGACAAATTATGAGTCAGTAATTGTTCCAGTTCTGGGAAGGATTTTCAAGTCATACTGCAAAGACAATAAGCTCAAGCAAGTCTTGAAGTTTCCCCAAGCAGAGGAGAAGTCCTCAGATACCAATTAGCCTTGGGTCTTCAAAATAGAATGACAGAGAGTGGACAGCTGCACTGAAAAAAATGCCTGGAGATTCATTTAGAACTCTGGAGGGTTCATAATGCACAGGGATCCAATAATATTTTCAGAAAGAAACTGAAAATAATCCTGTATCAAACATTGCTATTATTCCACCTCACAAAATATAAAAGCTTTACCCAAAAAGTCAAAATTTGTACATAGCTCAACTACTTCACAAAAGAAACCTAGAAATTTTTATTTTAAAAAAGATAAAATAACCAGCAAAGTAAAATTTATGTTATTCACCAGTATATTATCATGCATAAAAAGAAGAAACCATAGTTGGTAAAAATGAAAATTAGTAAAAAGCAATGTCACAATAGCACAGATAACAAAATGATCACAGGAGAACTTTAAATGTTATCATAACTGTATTCTTTGTATTTTAGGAAGCCAGATGAAAGCATGTACATGTTAAATAGCATAAGAGAGTTGGAATTGTGCTTCTAGAGGAGGTATACAAATGAAACCATATGTTTTGATCATTGCTGCTTTGCAAAGTGTCCTCAGCTTCAGCCCAGATAATTGCACAATACTAAGTCTCTTCAAAAAGCTGCAGGTTAGCCAAAATCCAACTCCAACTTATATGGAATCCCCTGCTCTATGCTTTTTGATTCTACTGCCTTCCATGTCTAGAATTCCTGCATTTCTAATTGACATTCCTTGAGAAAGTAGCCACCAGTATTCCTCAATGTGGCAAAGTTGGAGTTGTTATAAGAAATTTAACATTATAAGACCACAATCTTCCTCCCATGTGCTCTGTTTCACTGTGAAAACTCTAGTTTGATAAAGCATGAATATTTTTTTATTCATGCTATTTTTTAGATTTTTACTTAAGGTTTTTGAGAATTTCATAGGTGAGTAGTATATTTATATAATTTTTATCCTTCCATTGTCCCCTCTACCTCCTTCTGTATCTCCACTCCCTCTTGAATTTATCACCATTTCTTCTTTAATTACTACCGATATACATACACACAAATACAAATATTTACATGTGTGTGAATACATTTAATATTGTTTATGTGTACATGTGTGTGATGTCTGGTTTGTTGTCAGCTTGACACAGTTAGAGGCATTTAGGAACAGAAAATATCATTTGAGGAATTGTCTCCATCTGATTAGCCTATAGGCAAGATGGCAGAGCATTTTCTTCACTAATGATTATTGTGGGAATGCCCAGGCTACTCTGCGTAGTGCCATCCCTAGGCAGATGGTCCTACTTTGTATAAGAAATTAAACTGAACATGACTTGAGTACCAAACCAGTAAGTAGTGTTGTCCCATGGTTCTTTCCTGCTTCTATGTTCCTGTTCCAAGTACACACCACATTTTCCCTTGATGATGAACTTGAACTCATAAGATGTAATAAACTCTTTTCTTCTCAATTACATTCCCCTAATGTCATTTATCAAAGCAAGCAAACTAAGTCAATGTATCTAGAGTTTACCACTTCGGTCATGAGACAGGCTCTACCACTTGGCTAATGACTTGATATTGAAGAAAACTGATCTCCCTCCCTTTGTGGCCATGGATTGCCTATAGCTCTTCATCTATGGGTAGGGAGTTGTAAGATCTTCTCCAGCCATGCTGACATGTCAACATATGTCATATGCAGGTCTTATTTAGGGGACTATATTGTGAGCATTCCTGTTATAGCTAGAAGAAAATGACAACAGGTGTTCTTGTCCTTTGGCTTTTTATAGTCTTTCTGTCCTTTATTCTATGATTTCTGAGCTTTAGATGCAGGACTTGCACTACAGACACATCAATTGGTGTTGGACATGCCTTAAATTTTGCACTTTTTTAGTTCCCTACAATTCCCATCCAAGGTATATGGCAAAAGATTAGAAACTGTTTTTCCAGCTAATTAATCAATCAAAAATATATATGTTATAATTTTACAAAGCTTGAAATGTGCTCATGAGAATTAGGATATTTTTCCTTCAACAAAGTCTGAGCCATTTGACTTGTTCAAGATGTTTTATTAAGACTAGATATACAATGCATATGCTAGACAACTGTCACTAGTAATCAGATATATGACATATTTATTGAGTATTAACCTCATGTAAGTCCTTGTTCAATGCATCTGCTTAATCAAAAGCAAGTAAGTTCCCTTTATGCACTTTCTTATTCATCTGTGTTCAAAAAACTGAAGGAAATATATTTTTACCACAACTATAAATATAGCCTTGTGGTATAAATTATAGATAATTCCATAGCTGGGCCCTGAAGTTCACTTTAGCAAATGTAATAATAAAGTGTGCAAAAGTAAGATTTTAAAGGTATTAAAAAAAGAAACCCTAAAAATAAAAAAAATATTAAAAAAATAGGAAAAGACAAGATCTCCTGAGTAAATTGGGAGCATAGGGACTTTGAGGGAAGATTGAAGGGGGAAGGGGAGAGGCAGGGATGGAAGCAGAGAAAAATATAGAGCTCAATATATATCAATAAAATAAAAAATGCTATTTTTAAAAAAAATTGTAAATTTAACCATTATCATCAGCATATAACAATAGTCTCCTTCATTACTAGGGACCTGTGAACACTATATGACATTAATTGAACAAATAAAATAATAAGTGTATATGTCCAAATATCAGAATTTGTCCTGTATCCATGGTGTGGGAAGTCCTTCTGCATATGTGCTGTTTTTATTGGTTAACAAATAAAGCTGCCAGGTGGATAATCCAAACAGAAATAGAAAGAGAGAGTAGGCTGAGTCAGAGAGAAGCCTTGTAGCTGCCGCAGGAGACAGACACCTCCATTGAAGTCCACCAAAACTTTGCCAGTAGGCCACAACATTGGGTGAAGCACAGATTTATAGGTTAGTTTAGGATATAAGAGCTAGCTAGAAATACACTTAAGCTATTGGCCAAACAATATTGCAAAGATTTTGTGTGATTATTTTGGGTCTAAGAAGCTGGGAGCTAATGAGCAACCTCCAACATTTTATTACATGGGCTGTTAAGCTAAACCAACATATAAATTTGAAAGCTATCTTAACTTCACAATTTGGGTCTAAGAGTTTTGTGTCCATAGAGGATGAAAACCTGTGCATTCCTCTCAGACTAATGTGGTTTGACGGACCAATATCCCCTTTAAAAGTTGTTGTGAACACTCCCTAAAATTACTTAGCTAAACAAAATGCAGGAAGCAGTTTGGAGAGAACTAGACCCAAATTCCCAAATATTATTTATAAATGTTTATTTACACTTTATAGGGATGGATACTTTGCATTAGTATGGATCTTGCTCAATTGATGCAAATTTAAGGTCAATTTTGTTATATGTATATGTATGCTCTTGATTAAGGTATTATAATTGTGTAGTTCATTTAAAATTGTAATGTATAATTTAAAATATAGGTTAATAGATAATCATCAAGCTTGTGATCATGTTAGTCTTTCTAGATATATTTCAGTTATTTAGGGATATTAGGTATTCACCAAATCTTTCAGAGACCTTCAGAATATGACAATTAAAATATTTAAGAGCTTAAGACTTTTTATGACAGTGAGACACATCTGCTCCTGGCAGCACAAGCTACTTCAAGAAGAAGATGGGCATCAAAGAGGCATCTTATGGAGTTGGTCAAACATTTGGGCAAGAAACTTCTCTTGCCTGAACTGCTGAACTGGACATGCAGGGCCCACAGAGAAATGACTGTTGAATTTGCCTAATGGTAAGATGATCCCCTTGGGTTCCTGCTTCATGAAAGTGTCTGCTAGATATTCTGCAGGATACAGATG
>NW_026068125.1:2685543-2687337 GCF_014885135.2 Alexandromys fortis
GTATTTTGCTCACTTAAAAATGTTATGTATAATTAAGAAATATAGGTTAATAGATAGTCATCTATGATAGTCAAGCCTATTGTCATTTTAGTTTGGTTTTCTAGATATATAGAAATATATATCAGTTAGGTAGATAATCTTCAAACATTTCAAAGGCTTATGAAATATGGCATTTAAAATGTTTTAAGAACTTAGGACTTTTTGTGACAATGAGACATGTCTGCTCCTGTCAGCACCAATCTATTTCAAAAGGATGATTAGTAATTAAAAAGGCTCCTTATGGCATTTGCTAGCCATTTAGGCAAAATAAAATAAAATAAAATAACTGCTCTTGCCTGAACTACTTGATGTTAAGCTATATAAACTGAAAATGCAGGACCACAAAAATGACTGCTGAACTTGCATGAAGTTGAGACAGCCCTTTTGGAGTCCTGCTTCATGAAAGAAGCAAAAAGAGTCTGCTAAACATTCTTTAGGACACAAAAAAATGTGACCGACAAACTGCTAATATAAATGGAACTGTATTTAAAATTTTTTACTTTATGGAAATGTCTGGCAGACACTATGTGTTCCCCAATGTTACAAAAGAACTTTGGGTGACTGTCTAGGCAACAAGATGTTTTTGTCAATTCTAGAGTTTTGAAAGTTACTTACAATGTACTTCCTGTTAACTTAGGTAATATTATATCCTTCTGGGTTCTTTGATAGTGTTAAAATTAGATAGTTGCAACTATAGTTTTCCTTGGTAATGATGAGAGATAAAGTAGATATAAATATTATAACTGTAATTCTTTATTAATACCTGTTTTGTTATATGTAATTTTGTTACATTTAAAGTTCAAATCTTCCCATTTACTTAAACAAAAAAGGGAAAATAGTGTGGGAAGTCCTTTTGTATATGTGTTGTTTTTATTGATTAATGAATAAAGCTGCTTTCAGCTAATGGATTAACAGAGTAAATCCAGATGGAAAATTCAAATGTAGATGAAGAGAGAGAGCAGGCAGAGTCAGAGAGAAGCCATGTAGCTACCACAGGAGACAGATGCCTCCACCAGAGCCCACAAAAACTTTATTGGTAGGCCATGACCTCATGGTGATGCAGAGATTAATTAGTTTAAGATATAAAAGCAAGTTATAAATACACTTAAGCTCTTGGCCAAACAATATTACAAATAATATAGTTTCTCTGTAATTATTTTGGGTCTAAGTGGCCAGAAATGAACAAATAGCCTCTGCCAACACATCAGCCTCATAGAAGATTTTACTCTAGTGAAATGTAACTTGAAAACACACCCAGAATCATTGGTAGGGTAGTAAAAGCAGAAATTAAAAAATAAATTGTTGGCAGGGAAATAAAAGAAATGGTGGTGGAGTTGTCATTTGAGATGGTTATAGACAGGGTTAAGCTTATGTCTGGCACAAGCAGGATAGCCTGAACTTTTCAGAGCAGTCTCCATTTCTGTCCCATTCTTGTATTCTTCCATCACAACCAAACACTGGGCCAAGGATTAATGATGAATGTAGAAATAAAAGGTAGGATATCTAGTGTTTACCAAGAGTATTTGTAGTCATATGAAAATGTTGGAAAATTGGAAAATCTGAAGTTTCAAATTTGCTGTCTTAGACATCAACTTTATATGGAAAAACAAAAAACCCAGGATAGCCAAAACAATCTTATACAATAAAGGAACGTCTGGAGGCATTACCGTCCCTGACTTCAAACTCTATTACAGAGCTACAGTATTAAAAACAGCTTGGTATTGGCATAAAAACAGAGAAGTCGACCAATGGAAT
>NW_026068125.1:2687521-2693405 GCF_014885135.2 Alexandromys fortis
GGATTAAAGACCTCAATATCAGTCTGAACACACTGAACCTGATAGAAGAGAAAGTGGGAAGTACTCTACAACATGTGGGCACAGGAGACCACTTCCTACTTATAACCCCAGCAGCACAGACAGGAAGGGCCTCATTGAATAAATGGGACCTACTGAGACTAAAATTATAAAAAACTGAAATTGACCAGAAATAGCAAGTTGGCAGCCCTAGAATACAAAATCCAATTGCAGAAGGGTTCTGCTCAGTTCTAATGTGTTTGATTGTTTGCTATCACTTGCACTAGTGAAAATATTTCCAAAAAAATAGATCACATAAAATATGTAATTTCCATCTTAAAAATTAGTTGGCAATTGCTGACAAGTGAATTATTTGACTTTCTCCAAAAATATATCAGACCTTCCTTTCACCATCATGCACACTTATACATTAACATTATTTTTAGATCCTGCAAGTTTTGAATATAAGACTCATGGAGCTCCAAATTTCTATGGCTTATTACAAAATTAATTGCCATAAATCTGTGATTTAATTTTTTTAAGAAATGCAAAAAACTTAAAGAATAGTAGTTCAGTGCTCACTTCAGCAGCCCATATACTAAAAAGAATAGCAGTTCAACTACATACTTTAAATACTAGAGGAGGCCTTCCTTAGATAGACTTTACAGCATTGATAATACTGTATCTGTTTCTACCACTAATCCTCATATATCTCTGAAGATGAAAAACAATGTTTAACTTCCTACTCCAAATCAGACTAAACATACTGTTCAAGCCAAAGTCAAAATGGCATAAGCTGCAATTAGTTTTTATATAAACATTTTTGTGTTGGTTATAACATAAAGAAAGCATTATTTATCTGGGGCATAATTAAAGTTGACCATGCTTTTTATCTATAATAATGAATACTGAAATAGACTTGTTTCTAAAACATTTTTCATATGTAAATTAGAGTCTGTTCCTATCAAGATGTCAAATATTATCTGCATATTTTGTTATTCTCACAAAATTCTATTGAGTCTCACATATCTGCCCATGCTGGCATAAAGAAATTCAGCTAGCCACGCAGTGATAGTGCACAACTTTAATCCCAGCACTCACTAAGCAGACACAGCCAGATCTCTGTGAATTTAAGACCAACCTGTTCTACAAGAGCTAGTTTCAGGACAGGCTTCAAAGCTACAGAGAAACCCTATCTCAAAAAAAAAAAAAAAAAGAAAGAAAGAGAGGAAGAAAGGAAGAAAAAGAGGAAAGAATAAAAGAAATTCAGCCTAATTTGTTTTGCATTATTTTATGTAGTAATGTGGTGATATCAAAGCATTATCAATAAAAATGTGATATTATATAATTATTATAAAGTGCAACATCTGAAATCTTATTTAAAATACCATTCTCTACATATTGAGTGAGAAATTCAAGCAAGAGATAGAAATACTTGTAGTCGAACATTCCTTTGGGCCATCAGCTGACAAATAATCACACAGATACTTATGAAAACTTGTTCTTTGCTTATTGTTTACTAAATCTTATAATTAAATTAAACTAGTTTTATTAATCTATATTCTGACACATAGCTTGATTACCTCTCCTCTGTACTGTATGTCTAACTGCTTCAGTGTCTCACTGATGTCACTTCTTTTTCATTCCAGAGTTCCTCTCTCTCTCCAGGAATCCCACCTATTCTCTCATGCATAGCTATTGGCCATTCAACTTTTTATTAAACCAATCACTATGACACATCCTTGATGGAGGTGGGTCTTGTATCTTATCTGTTGCTTTCATTGGATAATAATAAAGAAACTGCCTCGGCCCTCATGGGACAGAAAATTAGGTAGGTGGAGTAAACAGAAGAGAATGCTGGGAAAAAGCTTAGTCAAGGAGTCGCCATGGTTCTCCCACTCCAGACAGACGCAGGTTAAGATCCTCCCTGGTAAGCCAGCTCGTGGGCTACACAGAATATTAGAAATGGGTTAGAACAATATGTAAGAGCTAGCAAATAAGAAACTGGAACTAGCCGGGCCAGGCAGTGTTTAAAAAAAATAGAGTTTCCGTGTAATTATTTCCGGGCATAACCTAGCCATGCGGGCAGAGAGGTGCCGGGGACGCAGCCCTGCCGCCGCTCCTATTTCAACACATCTTCATGCAGTATAAACAAACTTTACAACAAACACTAGGACAGCTGTAGGCAAAGAAAAGTTTGTTAGTCTGGATATTGTACTTTTCTCATTGAATTAGTTGAAGCCAATTCACCCACCAAATGTTAATAATGATTTGCTTTTGTTCCTTCAATTTAATTTTATAGATGTCTATATTTAAAATGTTCTTTCATTTCTTAAAATTAATTTTATAATTGACTTTATAATATTGATTATTGTTGTCAGAGAAAAGTCCAGCCTGGTTCCTGCAATTGTTAAGTCCCAAAGAAATCACACAGAGGTCTACATTAACTATAAACTGATTGGCCCATTAGCTCAGGTTTCTTATTAACTCTTAGAACTTACATTAGCCCATTATTCTAGTATATGTTAGCCACATGGCTCAGTACCTTTTTCAGTGAGGCAATCAAATATTGCTTCTTCTGTGTTTGAGCCGAAACTGCAGAGGAATGGGCTTCCTTCTTCCCAGAATTCTCCTGATCTCATTGATCCACATCTACTTCCTGTCTGGTTGTCCCACCTATATTTTCTGCCTGGCTACTGGCCAATCAGAGTTTATTTAAAATATAATTGACAGAATATAGACATTTGTCCCACACTAGACCGTATGTAGTACTGCAAATTACACATAAAAGTAAAATTTTATTTGATAGCTTAGTATATGCATGAGGATGATGTGGGAGTGACGTCTTCTTATTAATAAAGAAACTGCCTAAGCCCCTTGATAGGCCAACCCTTAGGTGGGTGGAGTAAACAGAAGAGGATGCTGGGAGAAAGAAGCTGAGTCAGGAGTCGCCATGGTTCTCCCACTCCAGGCAGAAGCAGGTTAAGATCCTCCCTGGTAAGCTACCTCATGGGCTACACAGAATATTAGAAATGGGTTAGATTAATATGTAAGAGCTAGACAATAAGAAACTGGAACTAGCCGGGCCAGGCAGTGTTTAAAAGAATACAGTTTCCGTGTAATTATTTCGGGCATAAGATAGCCATGCGGGCTGCCGGGTGCCGGGGACGCATCCCCGCGGCTCCTATCACTACAGAGGACATATAGAAATATATTGAGAAAATAAATATAATGGCATTACAATCAGTAACATTTGTTGTGTATTTAGTATGCAGCAACCTTCCCCTCATATCTTATTTAATTTTCATGCACACAGTACATGTCCACTCCACACAGAAGAAACTAAAGTGTGTATGTGTATGTGTGTGTGTGTGTATTCAGGAAATATATATATGTAAATGAATCTTAAATTTATCATATCACACCAATCTACTATGGAAAAAATTCATATCACTTCTCATTTGTCAGATAAATTCTTAATGAATATTTAATTCTTTGCCCAAGACCTCAGTTTGTATTGTATTGTATTTAGACATAAATAAATAAATAAAATCTCAAAGCCTAATTCTAGGTGAATCTGATCTAAACATGCTTTTAACTCTGTTAATCTTACATCCAGTTGGTTCCTCCTTTTAACTTCTTAAATTCTTTGTTCAGTGTTGCAGTTTCACAGTCATTTTCAGCATCAGCATCATAATTTCTTTTACTTCTAATTTTGAGTAGTTTTGCTTCTTTATGTTTATGTTTATCAGATTCTTCTTCTTTTCTGTGATCTTTTGAAAGTTTCAGGTTTTTTTTTAAAAAAAAGGCCTGAAAATGACTTTTTTTTCTGTCATGCATGAGTTGTATGTATGTCTTGATTTCAAATGCCTCACCAAATGCTACCCATTTGGCTCAAGTATACAGAAGAAGCTGCATTCTGGTAGGAGTTCTGTGACCTTTTCATAGTAAAAACTTGGAGGTTTCCTTACCACCACACAGACGCCAGTCATGCTGGGCAACAACTTTATCACTGGACTATGGGTCCAACACTATGAACAGTAAAGACGGGACTGTTTAATTCCTCCCAACTTACTGGTTTCAAAGGAATAAACCATTATAACTATAGTTATAGATGTCTATTCTAATGATAGAGGTATTTGGAATGTTTTCTTTAGTAATGTTCTTTGGAGAAAAATCATTACTGGATCAGAAAAGCAGTTCTCTGTAGTAGATGCTAGCAACAGAAAATCAAGCTAACCAATTAAACTATGCTTGGTCAATAGTTAGACAATTTGTTCCTTGGTATGTTTTATTTTTCTCTTACTCAATTTTATCTAATTAGTTTCACTACAATTAGACATTACTGACATGTTATATATAACAGGCTATTTTACATAAAAGAACTTAAAAGTAAATAGGAACCTGAATTTATATGTGAATATTTCAACAGTCATTCTGACCTGACAGGTGCAAGACTCTCTGTGACCTGGAGTCTCACACTATCAGGTGACATGGTGCCAGCAGAGGGCAGGATTTGACCTCTCATCATGCCATCCTTGTGGAGAATTTGGATCAGCACAAGACTTATCAAGCCCCTTGAAGCACCGGCAAACAAGTCGCTCAGGTGCCTCTGCCCATGTTTGAACACAGTTTCACTGAGAATGCAATTTCTAGAATTATTTTGTAAGCAGCTATTTAATCAATGCCTACAGAGTTCCTACTGTAAGTACCACAACTTCACCTCTAACTTTTGAGGAGTTATTCCAAAGGATCTGATCCCTTGGAGGAAATGTGTAATATTCCTGGGGAAACACAATATTGAAGTAAATGATTCTAATAAAATCATAGATAGCTTATTCAGTAAAAGAAAAAGAAAGAATAAGGACCATAACAATGCTTCTCAGAATGGCATTGAGGGGGGACCTATGGTAAAGAAATAACTTACCATAGGTGTCCCCATCATCATAAAATAATTCATTAATGTAATGTAATCTTCTAGCCTCTAAGTACTAAATTCTAAGTTCAAAATGCTTTCCTCCTTCAGCTTATTCTGATATAAAAATATGTGTTCCTGTTACCAAATGCATTAAAGGGCAAAATTACCTTCTGTGTACAAGCCCTGAATTACTTATAAAATGATGATTTAACTGATGTTGCAAAAATGATGCTATACTTGAAGTACTACTTTTAGAATAGGAAAATGTAAGTACCTTCTCTGGGGACTTATTTATTCACATGAAATATGGAGACTGTCATATCTTCCTCATAGACTCACAATAATTGGGATATAGACTGGGGCGGCGCAGGCCCAGGCGGGGTGGCAGAGCACAGGGGCAGGCCCAGGTGGGGCAGCAGAGCACTGGGGCAGCGCAGGCCCAGGGAGGACCAGAGAGCACCAGGGAGGTGCAGGAGGTGGCAGACAGCGGGGACCAGCGCACAACACCAAGAGCAGATCGCCCCACTACAATTAAAGCAAAGAGGTAGGCTTTTGGTTGGTGAGATCCCTAGCAAGGAAGGAGCCGGGTCCTGTTCCTGAAGACCCTTCTGAGGGGCGAGAGGGAACTGGGCCCCTGGCAGGAGCCAGGAAACAGAGCAACAGCATTTTGTAGGAGGAGACCCTGGCCAACAGGGAAACCTAACCCAGTTCTAAAAGACCCATGAGATAGCTTCGATAGGAGGAAATGGGCAGGCGCCAAGGCAAGAATTCACCCAACAATCCGAAAAACAACATGAAAACACTAGAACCCAATGATCTAACAACAGAAGGACTTGAACACCCTAACACAGAAGAAGTGGAAAAAATTGACTTTATGAAAGCAATAGAGTCCCTTAAACAACATGTAAAAAACACCCTTATAGAAATGGATGAGAAGTATAACAAAAAGTTTGAAGAATTGAGTAAATA
>NW_026068125.1:2697950-2699053 GCF_014885135.2 Alexandromys fortis
GATGAGAAGTATAACAAAAAGTTTGAAGAATTGAGTAAATACGTACATGAGACCCTGGGAAACCAAGAAAAAATGAACAAACAGGTAATGGAAAAAATTCAAGAATTGAAAACTGAAATGCAAGCAAGGAAGAATACACAAACTGAGCACCAGCTGGATATGGAAAATCCAGATCAACAAGCAGAGCCTACAGAAACAAACATAATCAATAGAATACAAGAAATAGAAGAAAGAATCTCAGATTCTGAGGACACCATAGAGAAAATAAACGCACTGATCAAAGAAAACAGCAAAGCAAACAAATTCTCATCACAAACATGCAGGAAATATAGGACACAATAAAAAGACCAAACATAAGATTAATAGGAATAGAAGGAGAAGAGTCACAGCTCAAAGGCCCAGAAAATATTTTTAACAAAATCATGGAAGAAAACTTTCCCAACATAAAGAAAGATATTCCTTTGAATATTCAAGAAGCATACAGAATACCAAATAGACTGGATCAAAGAAAAAACATCCCCTCGCCATATAATAATCAAAACACAGAATATACAGATTAAAGAAAGAATATTAAGAGCTGCAAAGGAAAAAGGCCAAGTAACTTATAAAGGTAAACCGATCAGACTTACACCAGACTTCTTTATGGAAACCATGAAAGCCAGAAGATCCTGGATAGAAGTACTGTAGAAGCTAAGAGACCATGAATGCAAACCCAGACTACTATACCCAGCCAAGCTATCGTACACTATCAATAGAGAAAACAAGACCTTCCAGGATAAGAACAAATTTCAACAATACTTAGCCACAAATCCAGCCCTACAGAAGGTAATAGAAGGAAAATCGCAACGTAAGGAATCCAACATTGCCAACACTGCCTACAACAACTCAGGCATCTAGCAACCCTTCACCAGCACAACTCAAAGAATGGAGAAACACAAATTCTAATACCAAAAACAATAAGAATAACTGGAGTAAACAACCACTGGTCATTAATATCACTTAATATTAATGGCCTCAATTCACCTATAAAAAGGCACAGGCTAAGAGATTGGATACGAAAACAGGATCCAACATTCTGCTGTTTGCAAGAAACACATCTCAAC
>NW_026068125.1:2703145-2783760 GCF_014885135.2 Alexandromys fortis
GCTCTTTGGGCTGAGGAGGGAGGGGGACTAGACTGGGGGAGGGGGAGGGAAAGGGGAGTCGGCAGGGGGAAGAGACAGAAATCTTTAATTAATTAATAAAAAAATAAATTAATTAAAAAAAGAAACTAAAAAAAATGGGTTATAATAAATGCTCATCTAATCAGAAATAATATGCTACTTTTAATAGGTTTCACTCTTACTATCAATTGTTCCTTGGAGTTTTTTTGTCTAAATCAGATTCCTGGAGATGTTCATAATAGAAAAAAGTAATTACAACATAAATAAACTTGATTGGATTCCTGTACATCCCTTTCTGCTGAAGTCATGTAGCTGACAAGATTTAATTGACCTATTCCACAGTACCATGGCTAGTCATCTTAAGGATATACTCTGTCTTCCTTTATTTGAAGGCCAAAAGACAGAAGCTTGTCCATGAGAAAGTATGAAGAATATATAAAGATCTGGGTATAAACTTTTACATGCTTTCAGAGCTTTCTACTATAGATAAGTTTGTTGTAAATATTTTCCTACAGGAAGATGTGATGATCACTTCCTCTCACCCTCTTAATTTTTATTTGCAATTTCACCCATCTTGCAGACTGCAAGAATTGAAATTAATTGGAGAAAAAAACAAATAGATGATTCTAAACTGCCATAATATTTACCTAGAAATGAGCAACTGCAGATGTTTCAAAATTGCAAAGAACATGAGGTGAATATATACAAACATATATTTGTGTTGGAAATGAGTTTTTTATTTTTATTTTAGTTTTTAAAATATTTTTATTCATTTTAATAACAATCACAGTTCCTCCTTCCTCCCCTACTCCCTCATCCCACTTTCCCCTAACCCACTCCCCATTTACTCCTCAGAAAGGGTAAGACCTCCCATGGGGAGTCAACAAAGCCTGGCACATTCAGTTGAGATAGGACCAAGACACTCCCCCTGCATTGAGGCTCAGCAAGGCATCCCACTTTCTCTTATATGAAGTTAGTGGGGTTGGTTTTATTTTGAGGCCTTTGATCCACTTTGGATTAAAGTTTTATGCATGGCCATAGATATGAGTCTATTTTCATTCATCTACATGTTGATATCCAGTAATGCCAGCACCATTTGTTGAATATGCTTCCTTTTTATTCAATATTTTTTGCTTCTTTGTCAAAAAATAAGGTGCTTGTAGGTGTGTGGATTGATATCCATGTTTGATTCCATTGGTCCTCCTGTCTTTTTTTTTCTAATGTAGCAAATTTTATTTTATTTTATTAAAAATTTCCACAGATGGAGGAAGGTCATTGGCTAATAAAGAAACTGCCTTGGCCCATTTTATTTGTTAGAACATAAGTGGGTGGAGTAAGCAGAACAGAATGCTGGGAGGAAGAGGAAGTGAGCTCAGACTGAATAGCTCTCCTTTCTGGGCAGACGCCTCAGACAGACTTCAGGCTCCTCTCTCCTGGGCAGCTCCGACCCAGGATGGACATAGGCTAGAATCTTCCCACTAAGACTGATGCTACACAGATTATTAGATATGGGTTGATCGGGATATGAGAATTAGCCTGTAAAGGCTAGAGTTAATGGGCCAAGCAGTGTTTAAAAGAATACAGTGTGCATGTAATTATTTCAGGGCATAAGCTAGCAGGCGGCCGGGGTGCTGGGGATGCAGCCCCGCCACTCCTATTACAACATTCCACCTCCTCCCCTCCTCCCATTACTCTCCCCATTCCCCATTAATCCTCCCCTCCCTCTCCAGTCCAAAGAGCAGTCAGGGTTCCCTGCCCAGTGGGAAGTCCAAGGTCCTCCCCCCTCCATCCAGGTCTAGGAAGGTGACCATCCAAACAGACTAGGCTCCCACAAAGCCAGTACATGCAATAGAATTAAAACTCAGTGCCATTGTCCTTGGCTTCTCAGTCAGCCTTCATTGTCAGCCATGTTCAGAGAGTCCAGTTTGATAACATGCTCCATCAGACCCAGTCTAGCTGGCTTTGGTGAGCTCCCATTAGATCAGCCCCACCGTCTCAGTGGGTAGACGCACCCCTTGGGGTCCTGACTTCCTTGCTGATGTTCTCTCCCTTCTGCTCCTCATTTGGACCTTGGGAGCTCAGTCCAGTGCTCCAATGTGGGTCTCTGTCTTTATCTCCATCCATTGCCAGATGAAGGTTCTATGGTGTTATGCAAGATATTCATCAGTATGGCTATAAGATAAGGCCATTTCAGGTTCCCTCTCCTCGGCTGCCCAAGGAACAAGCTGGGGACATCCCCGTGGACACCTGGGAACCACTCTAGAGTCAAGTCTCTTGCCAACCCTAAAATGGCTCCCTTAATTAAGATATCTGCTTTCCTGCTCCCATATCCACCCTTCCTCCATCCCAATCATCCCATTTCCCCAAGCTCTCCCCATCCTCCCTTCTCATTTTTCTCTCCCCATTTCCCCTTACCCCCACACCATCCACCCACAATTTTCCAATTTTTGCCTGGCAATCTTGTCTATGACCAATATCCAGGAGGATAACTGTATGATTTCTTTTGGGTTCACCTTCTTATTTAGCTTCTCTAGAATCACGAATTATAGGCTCAATGTCCTTTATTTATGGCTAGAATCCACTAATGAGTGAGTACATACCATATTCATTCTTTTTGGGTCTGGGTTACCTCACTCAGGATAGTGTTTTTTTATTTCCATCCGTTTGCATGCAAAATTCAAGATATCATTTTTTTTTTTACCACTGAGTAGTACTCTAATGTGTATATATTCCACATTTTCTTTACCCATCCTTCCATTGAGGGGCATCTAGGTTGTCCAGGTTCTGGCTATTACAAATAATGCTGCTATGAACATAGTTGAACAAATGCTTTTGTAGTATGACAGGACATCTCTTGGGTATATTCCCAAGAGTGGTATTGCTCAATCCTGGGGTAGGTAGATCCTGAATTTCCTGAGAATCTGCCACACTGCTTTCCAAAGTGGTTGCACAAGTTTGCATTCCCACCAGCAATGGATGAGTGTTCCCCTTATTCCACATCCTCTCTAGCAAGGCTATCATTTGTGTTTTTGATTTTAGCCATTCTGATAGGTGTAAGTACCAGGCTGTTTTCAGGACTGTACCTCTGTAGTAGAGTTTGAAGTCAGGGATTGTGATTCCTTCAGAAGTTTCCTTATTGTACAGGATTGTTTTGACTATTCTGAGTTTTTTGATTTTCCATATGAAGTTGAGTAATGTTCTTCAACAGAATATTCATTACCCCCTCCTAAAAAAAAACACTTTTTAATGGAGTTGGAAAAGAAGAGAAATGCTATCTGTTGATTTAGATTTTTCCTGAAAGTATCAGTTTGTACCTCAGCATTTGTCACAGTTTTAATGAACAAATTATACAATTTTCACCATCCACATGTCAGTCATCTTTAATTAAAAATCTTATTATAATTCTTACAACCAGTCTGGTGAGATGTCTTAGTTAGTAAAGGTACTTACTGCAAAGCTTGGTTATATGAGTTCAGTTCCTGGAGTCCACATGGTGGAAGGAGAACTCTGACTCCTGTAAGTTGTCCTCTGATGTTTTCACACATGTGTTATGAATGCAAAAATTTAGTATATGTAATATAAACACCAATAAATCGATAAATAATAAGATAATAATTATTAAGATACTTAAAATTATAATAACAAAGTCTACTGAGTTTAAAAATTAAAAATTTACCCAATCTTTAAAGTGGAAAGCTGACTTTACTTCATTTGACATGACATGCCCTTGAATAGCCTTATAAAGGGTTGGTTGTATTTTCAATGTGTATTTGTTTTCCATCCTTCTCACTTTTTACCTGAAGTAAATATGAAGCAGAAGTGAGAACAGGTGGTGACATTCCCAACCATCTCTGCACCTTGTAATGATTAAGGAATGACAAAGCAGGAGATTGAATTCCTGCTTAGTGGTGGCTAATGAGTAAGTAAAAGAACAGATTATTTTCTGGAACTCCAGCCTGGTCAGACTTTGCTTGGGCCCTACAACTTCCACACCATTTTAATATCTAAAAACAAAAGCAAAACTTGGGGCTAGAGAGAAGTCTCAGCAGTTAGTACTTGCTGCCCTTGCAGAGGACTGGTCCAATTCTGAGCACTCCCATGTCAGCTCACAAACCTCAATAACTCCAGTCTAGGAGATCTAACTCCCTCATTTGACTACAAGGGCTTGCACACATGTGATGCAAGTATATTTGTGCAGGCAAAGCACTCATATAATAAAATAAATAAAATGTCTAAAAATTTAAAAGTTTATAAGAACAATGTATACAAGAGCTTGATTCAAAAACATGTATCTATGATAAAATCATATAAGCTGAATGTCCTTCATGACATTCATTCTTTCAGGACAGCAGGTCATGATGTTCTCAAAATGCTGCTGGTTGAGTCCTTCAGAAGCCTCATGTTGTTGTGAAGATCCCTACTCATCACTCACCTCTGTTTTTAACAAGGCAACTGAGACATATTTACTAATTGTAAAACTAAGAAGTTGTACTTTGCCACAAAGAATCCATGACTGTGTTCCTTTTCCTACGAGTTATTTTAATATCATAATGTGCCCAGCTTTTGTGGGATAAAATCATAATGTGCAGGCCATGCTTTTAATTTTTTTTATCAATCATAAACCATTATTTTCACACCCCTTCACCTTGTAGCAATATTAAATAAACAGGGGCTCCAGAAAGCCTCCAAGCTTTGAGCTATAAATGGAATAAAACAAGCTAATCCAGGTAGGACATACTTGTCAACTCAACTTCATTATCTTAGGATCTCGACATAGAAAGAACTTTTTTTTTAGTGTAACTTTATAAAAAAAGGAATGAAACTATTACGATATAGATTATATGTAGAACTTCTTTATTTATACTGAAAGTCTTTTGATATTTATAATTAAAATTTTGATGTCTTGTCTTCAAGCAAGGTTAGAATTTAAAATTATAAATGAAGAACTGACTTGATAATGTATTCTGCTTTCCAAGCCAAGCTGATTTCATCTTCAAAAGATGCATATCCTTTAAAAACAAATCCAAGGAATCTCGTAAGTGTATAATCTCCCTTGAGGAGACAGAAGCCTAGAGAATTTAATTCTGAATTAAGTTCACCCACCTATCAAATGGGAAAGCCACAATCTGAACTTCCCCTTTGTCCAGAGTTGGTCTGCAAACTGTGGTTAAAAGAATATTCCTATTGTAATTTTTAAAAATTTGAGCAATGTGGGGAAATGTATGCAGTATATTATATATTTTCTGCTTTTAGACTTAAGCATTATAGCTATATGGTTGTGTGTTGAAAGCATTAACCTAAAATTATTGTCATGCAGGCAATAAAATGTCTAGCAGAAAACTCGTGATGCATATACATTCTATAGTTTCAGCAGGGTCTAAATTATCACTGTCTTTCCTGGCTAGTCATGTTTTTCTTTTAAAATGAGGTTTTGTTTTAACTTTTTCATTAAGAAATTTTAATGTAATCATTTCTTATTTTACATAGCTATCCCTGTTCTCACTCCCTCCCCTCTTCCCACCTCACCCTTCTCACCCCCATTCACTCCTCAGAAAGCATAAGGTTGTCCATGGAGAGGCAACAAAGACTGACACTTCATTTTGAATCAAGACCTAGGCCCTCCCTCCTTATCTAGGCTGATCAAGGCATTGCTCCAAAGCGAATGTGCTCCAATGTGCTTCTATAACTAGGGCTAAATCCTGGTCCCACTGCCAGTGGCTCCACAGACTGCCCAAGCCTCACAACTGTTCCTCACATTCAGTGGACCTAGGTTGTTCCTATGCAGGTTCCCCTGCTATCACTCCAAAGTCAGTGAGCTCTCAGGGGCTCAAGTAAACTGTTTCTGTGGGTATCACCATCATTGTCTTGTTTCCTTTGCTCATATTATCGCTCCTCCCTTTCTTGAACTGGTAACAAGTAGCTTCACTGTGGATTTCTGTATCTTATTCCATCAGTTGTTGGACGAGGGTTTTATGATGATAATTAAGATATTCATCAATCTAATTCACAGGGGAAGGCCAGTTTAGGCGTCCTCTATACTGTTGCTTACAGACTTAGCTGGGATTATCTTTGTGGATTCCTGGGAATTTCCCTAGTGACAATGTTTCATGGCTCCCTCAGTTAAGATATTTCTTTCCCTGCTCTCTCTCTCTGTTGTTCCATCTTCTTTAGAATCCTATTCTCTCAGGTTCTCCTCTTCCCTCCCCTTTTCCTCTTCCCCTCCTCTTGTACCCTACCTTCTCCCTCTCTTGTTTTTTTCAAGAGACCTTGTCTCTTTTCCCTTCCCAGGGAAATTCACACATGTCTCTCTTAGGGGTCTCCTTGTTATCTAACTTCTCTGGAATCATGGACTGTAGGCTGATTATCCTTTGCTTTACATGTAATATCCACTTATGAGTGGTCTTGAACCCTTTGCTCATATTATCACTACTCCCACTTTGGTCTCCAAAAGCTCAGCCCAGTACTTTCCTGTAGATCTCTGCATCTACTTTCATCCACTGCTGTATGAAGGTTCTATGATGAAAATTAAGGTAGTCATCAATTTGATTACACTGAAGGCCAGTCCAGGCACCTTCTCAACTATTGCATAGATTTTTAGCTGGAGTGATCCTTGTGGAATAAGGGGAAATTCCCTGGTCCCAGATTTCATGCTAGCCCATAATGGCTCTCTCAATCTCTCTCTCTCTCTCTCTCTCTCTCTCTCTCTCTCTCTCTCTCTCTCTCTCTCTCTCTCTCTCTTGCTCTACATTTCTGTCCTTCCCATCTTGACTATCCCATTTCCTCAGATTTTCCTGTTCCTTCTCCCCTCACCTTTCCTCTGCCCTTCCTCCCCCCCCCTACAAAACTCCCATTTTTTTTTTCAAGAGATCTTATTTTCCCTTCCCAAGACAATCAATGTGTGTCTCTCTTAGGCTTCTCCTTGTTACTTAGCTTCTCTGGGGTCATGAACTAGAGCCTGATTATCCCCTGCTTTACATCTAATATCCACTTAAGAGTGAGTACATACCATGTCTGTCTATCTGGGTCTGAGTTACCTCACTCAGAATTTTTTTCTAGTTTTATCCATTAGCATGCAAATTTCAAGATGATATTGTTTTTTGTACTGCTATGTAGTAGTCTATTCTGTAAATGTACCACAGTTTCTTTATTCTTCAGTTGTTTCCAGGCACCTAAGTTGTTTCCAGATTCTGGCCTTTACAAATAGTGCTACTATGAACATAGTTGAGCAAATGTCCTGGTATAAGTGTGCATCCTTTGTGTACATGCCCAAGAGTGGTACTGCTGGGTCATGAGGTAAATTGATTCCCAATTTTCTAAGAAACCACCACACACATTTCCAAAGTGACTGTACATGTTTGCTCTCCCACCAACAATGAAGGAATGTTCCCCTTTTTCTGCATCCTCTCCAGAATAAGCTATCATCAGTGTTTTTGATATTAGCCATTTTGACTGGTATAGGATGGGTCATTTTGATTTCTATTTCCATGATGGCTAAAGATTTTTAATAATCCCCTAAGTATCTTTTGGCAATTTGCAATTTTTCTGTTGGGAATTCTGTTTAGATCTGTTCCCCATTTTAAAAGAAATTACTTGGTAATTTGACGTCTAGTATCTTGAGTTCCTTATATATTTTTGAGATTAGTCCTTTGTCTAATGTAGGGTTAGTGAAGATTGTTTACCATTCTGTAGGCTGCCATTTTATCTTAGTGACTATGTTTTTTGACTTACAGAAGCTTCTCAGTTTCAAGAGGTCCCACTTACTAATTGTTGACTTGGGATCTGTGCTATTGGTATTATATTTAGGAAGAGATCTGAAGAAGGATGATAAAAGAAATCCCACATTAGCTCAGTATTAGTAGAGTAGAGTGTTATTTATTTAGTGGTGGACTCATAAGTCACAATTCTCTGCTGGAATGAACAGCAACTGAATCCCATGCCGAAAAACATGCTGGACACATACTAAAGCTATATATGGTATAAGAGGCCACACCCAAGTGGGCAGGTAATTTAAAGGCTTTATCAATTTCTATAGTACCTCCTTTTGTTTAAATAAGAGAGTTCTAAGCCTACTAAAAAATCATATGAAATAAGAACAAATATATCAAGCAAGAAACATGTGATAAATGTTTCAATAATTATCTTATCCTAATGAGTTTAAGTCTTGTATAATAAATAACTTGGCCAAGTCAAGTGAGGAAAGTAACTTCAACATCATCAAAAATCTGAGAAGGGAAATAATATTACTTGAGTAAGCAGGGAGTGCAATCAAGCAACTTCTAAATATGTACAACAAATGACAAAGATAATTGACTACCTGGACAATCACCCCAAGTCTCATTTGCAGTATTGAAGCAACCAACTTTGGCTAAGGCCTAATGTAACTGACAGACTTTTCAGAGGCAGAAAAATTTTCAAAACCATCTTACCCTGTCTTGGCAAGATTTGACAGTCTGTTTTCCTTGTGTCCTGCTTATCTATTTCTGGATACCATGTACCTTGTCAGTGGTTGAGGCATGGACAGTTCCTTGCCCAAAGGCTAATTGTACCAAGAAGAAAACAAACTCTGACTGGAGTGTCTTTGGTGTTCAACATTCTCTCAGGAGTAGACTGGTGCTGTCAGGAGCAATCGCATGTCATGTCAACAGAATCCTAAGTTATTTAAATGCCATATTCTACAAGTCTTTGAAGTCTTGAAGATTACCTCTCTATAGAGAATACAAACTCTATGTATCTAAAGAACCTAATTAGTCTAAGTATGACAAACATAGATGACTGTTGATCTAAAATTCTTAATACTGATATAAGTTAAAGACTAAGACTTCATATTAGAATATTATACAATAATCAACTGTGCAACAAATGAGGACAATGACCTCAAAATGTAAACAATGTATAAGTATCTTGATCAGAGGTAGAAATGTACATTGCAATATGATAAATATATCCTAAAATTATATCAATATAGAAAAATGTTTTAAGCAGAGGTAGAAGCATGCATAAAATATGACAAAATATCTTTGCCTAGATATACAAATATTATAGACAAAATAGGAACATATTCAAAATAATCTAAGTTTGTATCAATATACAAGAATCCATACCAATGTACATTGCCTATAAATAATAGCTCGTGGGTATTCACTTTATTACTCACTATTATTTGTGTGAGTAAGCTCATACTAATCTATTATCCCATTTAATTCCCTCCTTTTATTTCAAAGAGATCCCTGATCCTACATAGTTTCCACCCCAATCCTGAGCCCTACACTAATCATAATCAACCACTAAATCATGTCCCTAACCCTGAGGACAAACTTTGTTGGGAGAGGGCACATTGTCTTCTAGAATCACCTCCAGCTGTCACAGGGGCAGTTTTCTTTCTATGGGGTCTAGTGAAAGTAAAATGATGATTAAGTTCGAAGATTATTGTCTCTGAGTATTTGGTAGAGTTTTTCTGAGGTTCTTATTTGAAGTTATGGCTAGAACATTGTAAAAGATGTGTTGGAACCCAACTTGAGCAGCTGTACCCCAAACAGGTCTTATAGTAGAGCTATCCAGCATCATGACATCATATCAACCAGGTAGAGTTGTTATTGTGGGGCCCCATCCTACTCCTGTAAACTTCAAAGATTACTGCAGGAAAATTAATTGTTCATTGTGGAAAACTTAATCATCATTTATATAGACATATACAGAAATACATATTCAATGAAAGTATGATAGAAACAAAAAGAGGTATGAAGAAAGTAATTTTTTTCTAAATTCTTTTTCTGTCCCGTATCATAGCTCCTCACATGAAGCAGAAACTCTGAATTTTTATTTTAATAGCATGCTTGGATTTGAAGAAGGACAGAGCCAGTGCCCAACTCCAAAATTGCTTTGATTTTTAAGTGAATCATGTTTAATATTCGTGCTTGTGTTTTTGAGATTCTTACCCTCAGATGACCTTTCCTAATAAGTCAAAATTCTCTTTGCTTGGTGCTCCTATATGGATAATTATATTTTCCACTTTAGAATAGCTAGATGTCCATGGTCTTTTTACTTTTTGAAGATGAGTATGTTCTGACAAGAACCCTGCCTAACACCTATGAGATTTCCTTACCACCTGTAATATTGTCATTTCTCTTTCTCCAGAAGTTTGTCTTTTTCAAGCAGAATCTTAATTAATTTTGATGGTATCCATAGCTTTTGCTCTTTTGTGTAAACAAAAGCAAAACACCTTCCCCAATGTAGCACATCTCCTGGCTTCCATTGTGAGATCAACACAACCTTGAAATACACTGGCTGATTTAATCCAGCAGACTTTTATATTATCCAATGTCTCTTTACTGCTGTTGTCCCATTCTCATTAGAATTAAGAAAATTCAAGGTCAATAAAACATTATGTAATTTATTTATGGGGGTATTTTCCACCCCTTTCTGTTTGTTTAGCATATACTTTATAGTTTGATTTGATCTTTCTATAACTGCCTGATCTGTAGGATTGTGTGGTATACCTGTAATATGCATAATATTATAATAAGCAAAAAAACTGTTTCATTTTCTTAGAGATATATACCAGGCCATTTTCTTTCTTTATTCATGCAGGTATACCCATGATGGTCATAACTTCTAATGAATGTGTAATTACTGAATCAGCTTTTTCTGAGGTCAAATCAGTTACCCACTGAAAACCTGAATAAGTGTCAATGGTTTACACATTTTAATTTCCCAAATTCTGCAAAGTGGAACACATCCATGTTCCAGATTTCATTCCTTTTGAGTACCCTTTGGGCTAGCCCCAGCAGGTAGCAGTGTTTGGTTTATAGAAAGACCAAGTAGGACCCCTCTTTATAATCTCCTTAGCTTGTTGCCATGTAATAGAAAACTTTTTCTTTAAAACTTTGCTTCCAATCAATAATTGATTAATTTCTACATTGCTTAGCACTGGGGGATGTGGCAGCCCATGTGGGATCAGCTGTGTGTTATGCATATAGAACAAAGCCTATTCGTGATTATGTCTTGCATTTGGATAAATAATAAAGTCAATTCTGTGTCATCTGGTATAAATTCAGTGGTTTCAACATGCAGGACAACTCTTTCTGCATATTATGAATCAATCACTATATTAAGAAGTTCTTTGAAATCAACACCATAAGAATATCATGTAATTCTGCCTTCTGGACAGAATTACAAGGGCTTTGTTCACCTTACATAATTCTTCTGATATGTAACTTGCCTTCCCTGATTTATTTGTATCAGTAAAAAAATGCACAGTTTCCAGTTACTAGAGCATCTTGTAAAATTCAGGCAAGAATCCAAGAAGTTCTTTTTATAAGGTTAAATCTAAAGCTTTTGTGATAGTTGCTATTTATTTCTCCCCCCAAAATAGCACAAGCTCTTTCCCAGGGTTCATTGTCTTGCATAACTTTTTTATTTTATCAGTAGTAAAGGCATTATCATCTCTTCTGTGTCTATACCTGCTAATTGATGAAGTCTCAATTTACCTTTTATAATTAATTCAGAGACTTCTTCTGCATAAGTTTTTAATTTTTACTTGGTTTATGTGGTAAAACAATCCATTCGAAGATACCCAATGTATTAAAATTCTTGTAGAAGAAATTTTGTAGGGCAATATGACTAGAATATAATTAAGATTTGGGTCACCCTAACCACATGTGCCTCCTGTAATTTCTCCTCAACAGTTGTCAATTCCTTTTCTGCTTCAGCTGTTAATACTCTGGGACTATTCAAGTCTTTATCATCATCTAAGGTTTGTTTAAATGAATTATTAAATCAGGTAATATCCCAATATCTGGTCATAGACTGGAACTGTCGCCTAAAAATCTTTAAAAGTCATTAAGAATCCATAATCGGTCTCTCCTAACTTGTGCCTTTTGTGTTCTAATTTTCTGTAAACCTATTTTATAATCTAGATAATTGATAGAATCTCCTCTCTGTGTTTTTTTCAGGAGAAATTTGTAGTCTTCATTTTGGCAAAAGTTTATTTTTTCAAATATTTTTTCTAAAGTATCTATGTTAGAATCAGATAGTAAAATATCATCCATGTAATGGTAAATTATAGACTTAGGAAATTGCTTTCATATTATTTCCAATGGCTGACTTACAAAGTATTGGCAAAGAGTGGGGCTATTGAGCATTCTTTGTTGGAAGAAGATCCATTGATATCTCCTAGTAGAGTGAGAATTATTATAAGTACTCACTGTAAAGGCAAATTTTTCTCTATCCTTTTCTTGTAAAGGTATAGTGAAAAAACAATCTTTCAAATCAATATATATAAGAGGCCATCCTTTTATTAATAAAGAAGGTAGATGAATTCCAGATTGTAAAGGGCCCATAGATTGAATTACCTTATTGACAGTTCTTAGATCTATGACCATTCTCCATTTTCTAGATTTCTTTTTAACAACAAATACAGGAGAATTCCAAGGGCTGGTTGATTCTTCAATATGGTAAGTATCTAGTTGCTCTTGTACCAGCTCTTCTAAGCCCTGCAACATTTCTTCAGCTAGAAGCCACTGCTTAACTCATATTGGTTTCTCAATTAACCATTTTAAAGTTAGGGCTGTTGGTACCTCTAAAGACTTGCTAATTGCTTTATGTTCATGTACAGCATGAATGGCTGGTGACCTTTGCGTATAGTACCTTATAATATCCTTCCCAGAAGTATGAGTTTTTGGGCCTACAGGAATGTTAATTCGGGTATTTTATTGCTGCAGTAGGTCACAACATCATAAATTTACTGCAATATTAGTCATATATGGCCTCAGCTTCCCTCTCTGACCTTCTGGCCGTATGCAGCCAACCCATCTTGTGCTTTGTTTAACTTGAGATATGGTCCTAATTTTTAATAATTGAACATCTGCCTCTTGAAGAGGCCAATTTGGATGCCAAGATTCTGAGGTAATGAATGATACTCACACCCACACCTCTGTCTACCAAACCAATAAATACAGTACCATTTATACACACTCAGCTTTAGTCTTTGATCATTTATAGAAGTCTGCCAGACATTTCCTATTTCCTATTGGAATTTTTGGCTTATCCTCCATGTTTATGTCACCATCTAGAACAGTATGGTCTTTTACAGAAGGCTCTGGATTTTTTTTTAATTTTCCTGGTGAGACATGTTCTCCACAGTGACTGGAAATGATTGGGTTACTTTTGGCTTGGGGGCCTTCAAGAGGCCCCTCAAGGAGTTTCCCAATGGTATCAGGTTGCCTTTTCTGTCTTTTGTTGATCTGCATTCATTGGTACAATGTTGACCTTTGTCCTCCCATTCTTGCCATTTTCAGAGGTGACATTATTTCTAGGAATTTCTTGTCTACAATCTCTTCTCAGATATCATATTCTATCACAATTATAACATTTCACATTTTGATGCTCCTCATTCGTTTGGAAATTGCTTCTCCTACCCAAGATTCAGTATTATAGTCAAATGTCTCAATGTTCTATGCAAAATCCGTTTATCCATAGGTGCTGATCTTACCTTTAAATGCCCAAGTATCCTTTTTCATTCTAAGTTGACATTTTCAAAAGCCAGAGATTTAATGTGTATTCATTTAGCATCTGGGTCTGTTACTCCTATTTGTACAACCTTAGTTAATCTTTGTAAAAAGCCACTAAAGGTTCTCTCTAACCCTGTTTAACCCTGGTATATAATTTAATTCACTTTCCTAGTTCTTGAATCTTTTCCCAAGCATTTAAGGTTGATTTGTGGCATAGAGACAAGATTTATTCATCATAAAGGGCTTGAACCCATGGGTCAGCATAAGTGCCCTCACCAAGAATTTCATCTTGGAAACTCAACTCCTTTTGATTTTCTATGTTGTTCTAAAAATTTAGCTTCTTCCTTGAAATAGCATCTAAACATCAACTGGGGTCCATCATCCAAGACTGCTGAAACTAACTGAATTCAGTCATGTTGTGCCGCCTTAATGCTAGAAGCTCATGCCTTTATCATATCCCTAACAAATGTGAAATGCAAGCCATAAGATACAATGGCTTGCTTAATTTCTTTTAGAGCATTCATTTCTATAGGTATCCATCTACCTTGTTTGGTTGCTTTGGGGCCTTTTGAACTCGAGGCTTTGTTGGAGCAGATTACAGGGTAAGAAGCTAAAACCCTAGTTAAATCATCTCTGTCAGCTACTGGTGATATTGAATCCTGTCCTTGTACCTTCTTTCCCTGTTCATCAGCTCCAATAATTTCCTTAATCATTTCAAAACTTTTTAATATTGCCTTTTGTAAATCCTGAATATCCTGGCATATATATCCATTCATCCTCTGGTCCTCATTCTGCACATGTATGTGATTCCAAAGTCTGAAGTTTAAGTTTCTCCTTTAAAGATAATACCTCATCCTTAGACGTTATTTGGATAGTGTACAGATTGCCATCTAGGAGAGATATTCTATCTGCTAACTTATCATAACTTTTTAACAAGTTTTGATTATCAAATCCAACAGTATGAATTCTTTTAGATAATTTCTCAATATCTCTTAGACATGGATTCAATTTTGTCTGTCAAATTAACATTACTCTTTTCAATAGTACTTTTCCATGTGATTTTTGATTTTCAATGGTATTAATCCTGTCAACTAGCTATTCATTATTAGCCTGAAAAGACTGTATCATTTCTAACAGTTCCACATTCTTTCTTAAGGTTATAATATGAACTAAAAAACTGAGTCCCAATATCCAATAAATGGTTGTATAACCATATAAGCCTTGCAGAATATAATCCATAGTATTAGCAAAAAATTCATTAACAGTTTCAATATTAATGTAGTCTGCCCTATTGATTTATTAATTACCTGTTATGAGATCTGGTAAATTGTTTTAGGTGTAATAATCTTTATTGTCAAGCAGGTGTCATGGTTGCAGAGTCGCTACAAGCAGGAATGCAGCCGGTGACCACCAGAATGGTCCTGATCTGCTTTAGATTTCCACCTTGGTACTTGTTAAACACTGAGAAATATGTTTTGATTGACAAATTAAAAGCATTTAAATCAATTTCACACTCAGAGCAAGAAGCCCAGAACTCATGGGCAGGGAACACAAATTGGAAGCTGCACAACAGATGCAATGCAGCAAGGAATGTGATAATGGGGGTGGGGGACGTGCATGTGTTTGGGAAGTTTCCAAGTCGCCACATGCAGTTAGCAATGCTGTGGCAGGGGTTCTACAAAAGACCGATAGGGAAAAGCAAGCTAAGTGGGCAGGGTTGGAATACTTTCTGGACTTTAGACTGTCCACACAGTAGATGTGAAGTCAGAGGCTGTCCACCCAGTAGATGTGAAGTCTGAATCCACGTGGGGTGCCAGATGAAGAAGGATGCTTAAAGAAATCCCACACTAGCTCAGAATTGAGAATAAAAGAGAGTTATTTATTTAGGGGTAGACTCACAAGTCACAATCCTCTGCTGAAACATAGAACAGCAATCGAATCCCACACCAGCAAAGTCACTGGATGTGTGCTTTACATTGGCATAAATAGTATAAGAGGCCACTCTCAAGTGGGCAGGTAAATTTTAGGCTACTGGTTATAGAAATTCCCACTTTCTCTTTAATGAGGGTCGGTGTAGCGGGATTTATGCTAAGGTCTTTTACCCATTCTGAACTCTCACTTCTCACTGCTTAACATACAGACACTATTTTATGCAAAAAAAAAATAGTGTGACAAAGGGAAAGTTTCTTTAAGCACAATATTTAGACTTCATCCATATATTTGATCGCTAACATTATCTTTTTCTTTTTTAAATAAAAGATAAGCAAAATGCAACCAAGAGTGTGGAATATGCTGTGTGGTAGTGGTGCATCCCTTTAATATCAGCACTCTGGAGGAAGAGACAGATGGATCTTTGAGTTCAAGGCCAGTTTGGTCTACAAGAGCTAGTTCTAAGGAAGAAAAAAAGGCTGTTACACAGAGAAACTTTGTCTCAAGAAAAAAGAAAAAAGAAAGAGAGAGAGAGAGAAAGCAAGCAAGAAAGAAAGGAAAAAAAGGGGGAGTTGGATAATTGTGAGGAGGCACTTGGGACAGGTTAATTCAAAGTAACTAGGGTTTTCCAGATAAAGGGATTTATCTTATTTCTGAGAAACTAAGATATGGGATTAATATTTTACTATTATCAATATTCATATCCCAGATTGAAAGTCACTCCTGCATTTCCTTCCATAGAGTCTGAGCCAGTGAGATAGTTTAGTGGATAAAGGCTCTTGGCACCAAGCCCAATGACCCAAGTTAGTTCATCAGGATTTACATAGAATGGAGTTTCTTAAGTTGTTCTCTGACCTCCACTTGCATGCTATGCATGTACACGCACATACACACATAAACACACACACACAAATGCAAAGCTTGAAGCATTCAGACAGGTATTCTTAATACATAGTCAGTATGCTTGAGGTCTCTCTCTCTCTCTCTCTCTCTCTCTCTCTCTCTCTCACACACACACACACACACACACACACACCCATAAAGCTTAAAGCTTTCAGACATACACAGTCAGCATGCTTAAGAAAATAATGAAGGCACAACAGCATTATTTTGCTTTTCTTTTTTCATTTTTGCTTTTGTTTGAGACAGGTTTCTCTGTAGCTTTGGAGCCTGTCCTGGAACTAACCCTTGTAGACCATGCTGGCCTCAAACTCAGAGATCTGCCAGCCTCTGCTCCTGAGTGCTGGGGTTAAAGGCATGTGCCACCACCACACAGGTTTGTTTTCTTTTTTAAAGAAACTAATAGAGACAAAAATTTAGTGCCAACTTCTATGAGTTAGTGAACTCACAAAGAATAATTACTGACAGTTGTTCCTTGAAATGTTGTTGGAGAAGATGGACACATAGAAAAAGAAAGGGCTGCTTTCTAATGTCTGATTTGTAAAACAGACACAGGACAGAAAACTGGGTTTTGAATAGGATGGTTTATTGAACTGTCTAAACTGCAAATTACTTGTAAACAGCTATATTTCTTTTATATATGAGCTATTCCAAAAGAAGAAGAATTGAAAATCCAACTGTTGGATCTCTAACCTCGATCATTATTAGCATAGGGAACTATGGAGTATATTTTCTCTTTAGAATGTAAACTCAATAAAAATAAAGCAGCACACTATTTAGACAGGTGTTGGATTGTCTAAAAATTTAAAGTATTAACAGTCTGATCAGAAGTATTAGAGACTTTTTTATATTAAAATAAAAGAATATTCTTTTTTGTCTTCTGCTTGCTTCAGAGAAGCAAGGAAAATGTGAAGAAATACAAATACATACAAGAGCAAGCAGACTGAAGGTCCCATCTGACTCATGGTAAATTTGTCCAGCTGCTTCCAGTTACATTTTACCCATACTCCTTGAAAAACAGCTTGGAGTTTTTAAACCTTTTACAGGAAACATGAGAAATTTACCACTGATAAACCTGTTTTGTGTTCTCTCATGTTTCCTTACTGATAGGTGTTCTGAGTCAATGCTTGCCTTGCATTAAAAAAAACAGTAAATAGTTTCAAGGAAAATATTTATTAAACACCATTTGAAATTAATGCCCACTACTTTCACACAATCTCATTTAATTGTATGTTTTGTGTTCAGAGCGGATCATTTTCTGTCTTACAGATGATGAGATGAAGGCTAACATCCAGAGAAATTGTATGACATAACCAGAGTCTCACTGTTCTTGAAGGGGCAAAAATTGATCTATTTCTGCTCCAAACCCTTCTTCCCCAGACTACTGAAAAATGGCACATAAAATTCCTGTATACATCAAAGGCAATAACTTGACCTAAAATTAAACAGGCTTTCCTTTGACTCTTTAATCCTTATTGAAAAATTTAGCTGCCACATAAATCCAAAAAATATAGATATGACTGTATCCATGGTGCTACAGTATTTCAATATGTGTACCTATTGTGTAATGATTAAATGAGGTTAAATGTTTCTCTATCAAATAGTTTTCATTCTCATTTCTGTATGAGAAAAATCTGCAGAGTCCTTTCTTCCAGCTTCATGAGATGTACCATACTCAATTATCATCCAAGTGACCCTATTTCTGCCTGACTATCCCTTAATACACAGTTGGTTATTACTATTGTCAGCATTCTTAATTTTCAGAAACCAGCTCAGAGGGTGAGAACAGAAATGTAGCTGTTTTCTGTGTCTTACAGTTTTCATTTTCTTAATAATGTCTTTTCTCCTTGAGATTCTTGCCCAAATAGCTTCCTTTTTGCTTCAAAGTAAAAAGAGCCCAACACTACTATAGGTACCTATCACACGAGTTCCATATAAACTGTTGTTCTATGCATGGTTAACAGGTTTTTATTGTGGATAATGAAAGAGATAATAACCAGAGGTATATAGGAGAGTCCAGAGCAGAGAGAGACAGAGAGCCAGAGAAACAGAGAGACAGAGAGAGATTGAACATGGCCAAGCAGACTGGATCTGGTCATGAAAGAAGCAGGAGAAAAGCAGAAATAGTGATAAAGAATAATAGAGAAATGAGGAAGAGACAAAAAGAGGGAAGAGATAGAGAAAACAAGAAAGAGAAAGGTAAACAAAAAAGAGTGTAGAAGGGAGACAGAGAGCATATTTAAAAAGCAGGGTTTTAAGGGTTATGAGTAGCTAAGGAAAACCCATGAGCTGGACAGTTTAAGGTAGTGGAGGAGAAGAGAATGGCTAGGATCCTCGTCTGGCCTTTGGAATGTGTAATGGATTCTTGAAGTATCTTGAAGGAGCCTGAAGGCCAACATGCACTTTGGTACATTAATAGTACCACAGAAAGTGATTTGTCCCTCCTCTCTTTTGAAATTTTAGAAACAGTTTCCTTTAGACCTGACAGTTTGATTTTTCATTCATCTTAAAACTCCATGTTACCCTAGGAAGGCTTATCAAAATAATATGAATGAAGAGCAGAGAACCTCATTGCACCCTTCCATTCAGAAAAACAGTGCATATTTGGAACAACATTTTGATGAAGTTATTCAGCATCTGTAAATTCACAGCAGCCAATTCCCATAGATGTGTTGTAGGCATCCATAAAGAGAAAAAAGTACAAGCTGGAGCTTCATCTCTACTACCTTTTGACTGGCCAGATTGCTACTTTTAAGTTATTACTATTCTTTTTTTTTCCATACCTTCTATAATATAAATGCTTTCTCTAAGTTCCTCTCCCTTGGCATGACCTACATTTTTCACCAACCTGGGTCAACTATGAACAGAGAACTTCTCACATAACCTGGAACACAATGAAGATGATTGGATCTCGAGGGCTTGTTTCCCCTGCTAGAAGTGAGCACTGTAAAGGAAGAAGACTCTGCTGTGCCATTTGCATACTCGACAAGATACGTGAACATAGCTAGTGTTGGGGAGTGTGGTAGATAAGTGAGAGCTTGCAGAATATATCTATTCATATTTATGATCCTTTTTTCTTGTCCCCTAAAGTTCTTTTCTCCTTGTATTCTAGCCTCAAGTATGAGAGATGTGTTTTCTTTGTTAGGTAATAAGTCTTAGTCATTATTCAAATACTCGTGGACATGGTCTGATTAGTATATTCTGTCCTGTTTCTAGAGTCTTTCAAGTAATACACTCATTAATTAATCAAGACCTCAATAAAATTTCCAAGGATGTTTTCTGTTTTAGTCAAAAGTTTCTATTGCTGAGATGAAAAATCATGGACAAAGCAGCTTGTGAGAAAGGGTTCATTTCATCTTACAGCTTGTAGCCCATGTTCCAGGGGAAGTCAGAGCAGGAATCTGAAGGCAGGAACTGATTTATAGGTATTAGAGGAGTACTGCTTACCAGCTTGACCGCCCAGGGCCATCTGCCCAGGACTGCACCACCTACAATGTGCCACATCAATCACTAATTAAGAAAAATGCCCTACAGATTTGCCTACAGGCCAATCTTTTAGAGACATTTTCTCACTTGTAGTTCCTTCATCTCGGATAACACAATATAAATCAACTGAAGTGCAGGAGAAACAGCTCATAAATTGGATTCCAAATTCATTTTAATAAATTTGTCCTTTTAAATGCAGACTTTTCCCTTTATGTTCTAAACTGAGTAATCTCAGACTAGTCAGTACAATTTTACTTACTCCAAACAAAATTAATGGAACCAACTGATTTATGTGAGTCAAAGCAGGGTCAAGAGGGTAAAGAGGGAGGAGGGGAGAATTTTTTTCTTGTTCTAGAAACTAAGGGCACCCAAGGGATTGTCATACTTTAAGGGAATGTCTTTCTATTTTTTGTTGTCCTTATCCTCAAGCCAAACCAAATATTCCAACTCTTGGTATAGAGTTCACTTTGGCCTCTTTCATTTTTAAAACATTTTTTAACTTTGACATTTCTAAGTATTTTCCTGAACAAAGTCCAGCTACTTCCAACTACATCTGAGAGTAATAACCAATAAGTAAATTAATCCCTATTAAGGTATGAATGACTACTAGCCCATAAAAGTTTTATGATATACTTGACTTTCATAAAGAATATTTATCTAATGAAATTATACTTTTAGATTGGCATAAGTTCCAGAACTATAATGAAAGCAAAGCAAAGGGAATTCCTCCTGACTGAGAAATAATTATGCTATTTCCCTCAGAGTCATGGGTTCTGTCAAATATTTTTTCCTTACAACTTGTACTGTTTTGTAAACTGCACATCTATGGCTTTTCTGCCCATTGTTTTCATTTTCCTGTCAATATTGTCAAGTTGACACTGTATTTTTTCTATGAGACTCCATGAGCAAGAGCATAAATTATAGCAGATGAAGCTGATGAGGCCTGAACACTCAGAATATCTCAACCACTTGCCATTTGCTCATGCATTGTCTAATAACCCAACCTCCATTAGCCAAGTGGGGAGAATATGCCAAGATCCTCAAAGTGTCAAAACACATGTCCAAAGTTCCAAGACCGCTTGGAGAAGTTGAGAAGACATCACAGAAAATATGACACATGGAGTAGGATATGCTTATATGTAATTCATAAAATCAGTTAAAGGAGGAAGAGGTTTAAATTATATAAAGCTGAATGCAAAGGGAAAGATAATGGGAGTGGAACTAGACACATAAAGAGGGACAATAGCTTTAACTACCAGAAATATAAAAAGATCTCTTTTTCTCTAGACCATTATCTTCTCAAATCGAGCAACTGAAGTTTCCTGCTTTGTACTTTGATAGACAAGAGTGTGGATGCCAAACACGTCTATAATGAAAAGAACAATAGAACTATATCCCCATTCTTTTTCTTCTCCAGGGTGCACTGCCATATCACAATGCACTGCCAAATGCTTGTAGCAATCTGATTATGCCATCATGACAGAACCTGTGTAATTAACACCATTGCCTGCCAGGTTACCCTCACCTCAGAGAACTCCTGTTCCACACCTTACTATGCTACTCTTACAGAGAGTATCAATGTTCCTGGTGGATTTACATAAAACAGAATGTATGGAATTTTAAAATCACATAAGTAAACAGCTTGAATTTTGATCATGTGAAATGTTGGGAAAATATCCACAAAAGTCTCTTGGAACTCTTCCCAAGCATCTAAACATCTGATTACAATAAACAACTGTCCTCCAATTCTTACTAGAGATATGTCTTGGAAATAATTCTAGCCTAACCTGTTCATTTGACACTCTTACTACCCAAATAGCAAATTAAAAAAAATAGTTAACTTCAGCATGAAGTCCAGAAAAAGACACTAGGAATGAAAGTCCAAAAAAGTCTTTTGGTAGATTGAGTTAGGAATTTAAAAAAATAAATAGTTTCATCCTAAAGCAGCCTGGAAAACCATGGAAGGAATTCTGTTTCCCAAAACACTGAACCCTTCTTACTACCTCTTTTAAATCTATTCCTACAGTGACCAACAGCAGCTGACTACATAAGGAAGAATGCCAAACAAAGATTGAGAGATGAAATAAATTGTTTAAAGAATAAGATATGTATGCACCACACTCTTAAGGTAAAAGATCTGTTAATCAGACCTGCTCAGCCCAGTAACAGCTCTCAAGTCATTCAGAATGGTTAATTTAGTTTGGTAGTTATTACCAATGCTTAGATTGTTATAAGGCAACTTGGAAACTAAAATTTACCAACCTACAGAGATTTATGATCTAATATTTTTCCAAAGACTAAAGGTGAATTACTGAAGTTGTGATTGATAATTAACATTATTTTTTACAACAGAAACTTCAATTTTTAAAAATAAATCTTTGTTTTCTCCAGGTGTGTCTTGAATAGTGTCTGAGAACAACTCACCCCAAAAGAGCAACATGATCCTTAACTCCTCCAATGGAGATGGAATTAAAAGAATCCAAGATGACTGTCCCAAGGCTGGCAGGCACAACTACATTTTTGTCATGATCCCTACTCTCTACAGCATAATCTTCGTGGTGGGAATATTTGGAAACAGCTTGGTGGTGATTGTCATTTACTTTTACATGAAGCTGAAGAATGTGGCTAGTGTTTTTCTTCTGAATCTTGCCCTGGCTGATTTATGCTTTTTATTGACTTTGCCACTGTGGGCTGTCTATACCGCTATGGAATATCGCTGGCCCTTTGGCAATCACCTATGTAAGATCGCTTCAGCCAGTGTCAGTTTCAACCTCTATGCCAGTGTTTTCCTGCTCACCTGTCTCAGCATTGATCGCTACCTGGCCATTGTCCACCCAATGAAGTCTCGCCTCCGCCGCACAATGCTGGTGGCCAAAGTTACCTGCATCATCATCTGGCTTCTGGCTGGCTTGGCCAGTTTGCCGGTAGTCATTCACCGAAATGTATTTTTCATTGAGAACACCAATATCACAGTTTGTGCTTTCCATTATGAATCTCAGAACTCAACACTCCCCATTGGGCTGGGACTGACCAAGAACATTTTGGGCTTCCTGTTCCCTTTTCTGATCATTCTCACCAGCTACACTCTAATTTGGAAAGCCCTAAAGAAGGCTTACGATATTCAGAAGAACAAGCAGAGAAATGACGATATCTTTAGGATAATTATGGCAATCGTGCTTTTCTTTTTCTTTTCCTGGGTTCCCCACCAAATATTCACTTTTCTGGATGTGCTCATTCAGCTGGGCATCATCCGCAACTGTAAAATCGCTGACATCGTGGATACTGCCATGCCTATCACCATCTGCATAGCTTATTTTAACAATTGCCTGAATCCTTTGTTTTATGGCTTTCTGGGAAAAAAATTTAAAAACTATTTCCTCCAGCTTCTGAAATATATTCCCCCAAAGGCCAAGTCTCAGTCAAGCCTGTCGACAAAAGTGAGCACTCTTTCATACCGCCCTTCAGATAACATGAGCTCATCAGTCAAGAAGCCTGCATCTTGTTTTGAGGTGGAATGAGGGGTTCAAAGCTTGCTAGTGAAGTGATCCCCTGAGAGAAGTCAGAGCAGCATTTGGTTAGACAGCTTACTATAAAAGGAATCTCCAGCCCTTTCAACATCAAGGCAGATAAGTCCAGATTTGTTGGACTGTACATGTTCTCTGAAGTGCTGAAGTGTCCCTTTAAGACAAATAGGAGCGAAACTACTGTTCACCACCTTTCTCATCGACGGGATAATAACTGCTCTAAGGACATTTCAGAAACTAAGTGACTATTGATTTTGAAAAAAACATGTGTTGGCAGAAAAGCAATGTTTCCTGTTTCCCCTCATTCTGTTACTTTTGTATTTCCACATAAAATTATTTAGAATGTGTTAAATCTGTAGATAGGCAAAAAGGAGATGGGAGAACTCAGTAGTTCCGAGGGACAGAAAAACTTTCCAGCTATCTAGCTACTAAAGACTATGACATCATTGTTCCTAAGATTTGCTAGGCCATACTCACCAAGTTTCAAAACTTTTTGTGGAGTTCAACTAGTAGTTTGAGAATCCATACTGCCCAAACAGTGCCCACAAAACAGCTTACCTATATAATGGTGTTATAACAGTCATACACCAAAGTTGAACCATGTGTGATTCTGTCTCAGGGGTTTGTGTTCCCTAGGCAGACCAGTTTTATTTCACATCTGAGAATTGTATAGTCCTTGTTAAGCAGATTTGTCATAAAATATGTCTTACTGTTCTAAAAATGTACATATTCTATGTGTATATGTAAAACTATATTTCTAAGCTGTTGTTTGATTAAAATCTAGAAAACATACTTATTTTGAAATAAATTTATCATAATGTATTTAATATTCACTACTTAAAATATACACTGATTTATTTTTAATTAAATCATGAGTAAAGATGAATATTATTTTAAGTTTGATTTAATTATATATTATATAAATATGTATAGTTATAAATTTTAAACATTTTTATCACATTTATTTATTGTAGGGCACATACACACCACAGCACACATGTGGACTTCAGGGGATAACTTGGGGAAATCAGTTTTGTCTGTCTGCATGAGGGTTCCCTGGATTCAGCTTAAATCATCAGGGTTAGAGACAAGAACTTTTAACCACTGAGCCATTTCAGTGGACACTATATATTTTTACTCACTTTTAAAAAGATCTAGAAGAAAACACTTCATTATAATCAGTATCATGAAATGAACATATCCTTTGGAAATTTTCAAAGTTATTCTGTATAACAGAATACTTTATGTTCTTTATAATAAAAATAATACATTATTTTACCTATAATTTTTAATATTGGAATTTGACTCATTTGTACATGAACACTGTAAGAAATTTAGGAGAGATATGAAAATGATAAAATAAAAGTCTTGTTCAGTGCTCCAATGTAAACAAAAAGTTGAATATGTTAATATTTCAATTCTATTACTTCTGATATTCTATGCTCAGGTACATACATAAATTATTACATTGAATCATAATAAGCATAGATCTTTATGCATTTCACTCAGGATTATAGCACAGTTGCTTTCTATAGTAATATATTTTTCTCAATCATTGTATATTTGATTGTTATCAAATAAAGACATTCTTTCATGTTGTGAGCTAATCACCAAATTGAAAGCTTTTTTCAGCATTTTAAGTTTAACTAATATGAACTTTCAAGAATATGGATATGCCATATTTCTCATCCTCTTGTGTAAATGAGTATAAAGAATATCTAGTTGTAGACATTACTCAGTGTCTTCTTCCTGTGGGAACTCCCTCAGCCAATAGCCTTTAAGATTCCAGCCTACTTTGAATGTGGTCTCGTGTACTATAAATGCAGACAAAAAGTGTGTGCTGGTCTCTTGGCTACTGGATTCAGTTTTAGATCCCATGCATGGAGAAGGCTGCAAATTGCTACCCTTTCTGTAAGTTCATTCCCAAATATAAACCTTTGCTATACTCCATTCTAGGCTATTGTGGAACTCTTCTGGAGGGCATCAAATTGGAGCCCATATGGCCAGATTCCACATCATTGCTGGGCCCTGCCTAGAACTCCACAACCGCCCCCCTCAACCATCTACAGCCTATTCCACTCCATACAGCTGAACTACCCCTCTGATGCACAGCACGATATTTTGCTGGCCAGTCGCGTGGTGACTTAACATTTCCCACTGACCACGCCCCCACGTGCCTTGGTTCTGCCTACTATGCAACTGACTTACTGCAGCACACAGTTTTTTGCCGACACTCCTTCACAGGCTTCTCTGGCTTCGACCAGGCCTACTCTGATCAGTCGTAGCTCTGACTGCAGGGGCAGTGGCTGCTCTGGCTTGTGTTCCCAGTTCAGATCTGTGCTATTGACCAGGTCAGTCAATAACCCCATGACTCGTTATTGCCTGCAAGCTCTGTGTTCCTTGATATTTAGCCCAACTCAAACCTTCTCCATATAAGGATGTGCTGTTCTTAAGTAATTAAATTTGTTAGTAATTAAGTCTTAGGTAACTCAGGTAACTGATCTCAGACCTGCCTTACTTCAAGAATCAGGAAGAAGAATTGAATCATATCCTAAGGTAATGCAAAGCCCAAGATAACCCTTTAGTGACTTTTTCAAAGGTTATCTAAAACTGTACAAATGGGGGTAGCAGATCAAAGAGCTAGATGAGTACTTATTGAATCTCTTCCTTTTGAAAATGCCAACTTAGAGTGGAAAAAGATACTTGGGCCTTTAAAGGTCAGATCAGCAGCAATGGATGAATGGATCCTACACAGTAAATGTTGAATCATTTGACTATAATACTGAGGTGTGGGTACGAGAAACAAATTCCAAATGTATAAAGAGATATCAAAATACCAAATGTTTGAATTGTGGTAGAATAGGATATCTGAAAATGGACTGTAGACAAGTCATTTCCAGAACTAATGTTTCTTCTGGGTATGACAAAAACAGATGGTCTCAAATTTCTGAATAATGTAGAAGATGCAGCAAAGGTCAACATTGGACCAATGAATGTAGATCAATAAGAGACAAACAATGCAACCTGTTACCATTGGGAAATTCCTTGGGGGAGCCTCTCACAGACCCCCAAGTCAAACATGGTCCAGTAATTTCCAGTCACTGTGAAGGACACATCACCCTAGGAAAATGAAATTATCCAGTGCCTGTGTTAAAACAACAAAACAACAACAACAACAACAACACTGTTCTGGATGACAAAATAAACAAGGAGGATGAGTCAAAAATTTCAATAGAAAATAGAAAACTTATATTTGACAGACTTTTATAAATATTCAAAGATCAAAGCTGAGAGTATGAATAAACAAAAATGTAATTGAAGAATTACTGGACACAGGTACAGATGTGACTATTATTACTCTATAATAGTGGCATCTGAATTGACATCTTCAGGAGACAAATGTTCAATTCCTAGTAATTAGAACCCTATCTCAAGTAAAACAATGCATGAGATAGGTTGACTGCATAGGATCAGAAGGACAAATAAGAATGCTGAGGCCATATGTGGCTAACATACCAGTGAAACTATGAGGTTATGATCTGTTGCAGCAATGAAGTACCCAGATTAACATTCCTGCAGTCTAAGAAATAGATCATAAACCAGCTCATGTTTCTGGGAAGAACATAATAAGGTACTATTAAAAAAAAAAAAAACAGCCACCAACCATTCAGGCTGTTCAAAAACACAAAACAGCTAGCAAACCTTTTGAGGTACCAATGGTCCTAACTTTAAAATGGCTAAGGAATCAACATGGAGTAAACAATGGCCTTTGAAAGAGGAGAAACTGTAGGCTTGCTTTAGAACAGCTGGTACAGGAGCAAATAGATGCTCAGAATATTGAATAATCAACTAGCCCTTGGACTTCTCCTGTATTTATTGTTAAAAAGAAATCTGGAAAATGGAGAATAGTAACAGATCTGAGAGCTGTTAATAAGGTGATTCAGCCAATGGACTCTCTATAATCTGGAATTCTTTTGCTTACTTATTGCTTAAATGATGGACTCTTATAGTTATTGATTTAAAAGATTGCTTCTTCATTACACATTTACATGAAAAACACAGAAAATTTGCCTTCATAGTGCCTAATTATAGTAATTATCAGCCTGCTAAAAATATCAATGGAAGATTCTCCTATGTGGAACTTAAATAGTCCCATCCTATGCCAATATTTTATTGTAAGTCAGTCATTAGGAATGATACATAAGCCGTTTCTTAAATCTATAGACTACCATCATATGGATACCATTTTGCTATCTGATTCAAATTTAGTTATTTAGAAAGAATGTTCAATAAAAGAAAGAAAGAAAGAAAGAAAGAAAGAAAGAAAGAAAGAAAGAAAGAAAGAAAGAAAGAAAGGAAGGGAAGAAAAAATGTTTGAAGAAGTAAAAAGGTTTCACTTTGTTGGAGATTACAAATTTCTCCTGAAAAAATACAAAGAGGAGATTCTATCAATTATCTAGTTTATAAAATAGGTTTACAGAAAATTAGAACATAAAAAGCACAAATTAGGAGAGATAGATTGTGGACTCTTAAGGACTTTCAAAGATTACTAGGAGGAATTTCCAGTCTATGGTCCACTTCTAAGATAACAACATATCTAATAATTCATTTAAACAAAACGTTAAATGAGAGCAAAGACTTGAAGAGTTCCAGGGAATTAACAGCTGAAGCTGAGAAATAGTCAACTTTTATTGAAGGAAAATTGCAGGAGAAACATGGCTCATGTGGGTCTGAATCTTAAGGGCATTCTGGTCATATTACCCTTCAAATATTTCCCTACATAAATTTTAATGCAGAGGAAAGATTATCTTAGGATGAATCATTTTGCCATATAAACCAAGTAAAAAATTAAAATCTTATTTGGAAAAAGTTTCTGAATTAAATATAAAAGGAAAATTAAGACTTTGTTGCTAGATAGGTGGGGAAGACAGAACTGAATGCTGGGAGAAAGAAGGGCAGAGTCCAAGAGATGCTATGGAGCCCCCGCCAGAGTCAGACATGCCAGAACTTTGCTGGTAAGGCATGACCTGATGGCAATATACATATTAATAGAAATGGGTTAAGATGTAAGAGTTAGCCAATAAAAAGCTAGAGGTAATGGGCCAAGAAGTAATTTAATTATGTGAATATTTTGGTTCTGGGTGGCTGGGATGAACAAGCAGAGATTCCTTGCAGCAATGTTGTACTAATTTTTGGAGGGAGATTAATAGCAACTATCCCAAAAGCGATAGAATTAACCTTATAGATAGAGTGAATCGGATCCTTTCCCAGTTTGCATAAGACACACCAATAACTGGAGCCCCTACATTCTATACTGATACAAATAAATAAGGAAAGGAAGGTTACACATCAGAAGGTTTAAGTAAAGTATAACAAAGCCTTATCATTCTGTCCAAAGTCAGAATTATATGCTATTTTCATTGTACTAAGGGATTTTTAAAGAGCATCTCAATATAGTTACTGATTCACAATATGGAGAGAGATTTATTTGGCATATTGAAACAGCTGAATTTATGCCAGATAATACAGAATTTATTTCATTATTTACTCAGTAATAGGCATTTTCCCATAACACATCTCTGTCCCATGTGGGTCCTCTAAAACAAGGTAATGCAGAAATTGATCAATTATTGATTGGAAATTGCAGGCCTCAAAATTTCATAAAAATCATCATGTCTACAACAAAGATTTATAAAAGGAATTTTCTATTAAATGGCAACTAAGGAGACTATAAGGATGTAACCTACTTGTTTTTTATATAACTAAACACTACCACTTGCAGGAAGTAACCTAAAGGGTACTCAAAGTAATAAAGTTTGGCATAAGGATGTGCTCCATTTTGTAGAATTTGTAAGATTATTATATACCACACCATTGGCACCTATTCAAGTTTTCTATGGGAAGCTGCTTTGGGTTTGGAAAAGGTTAATTTGTTAATCACATATTTATGAGAAGTTATGCCTATCATGGGTATACCTGCACAAATAAAGATAAAGATAGATAAAGCATAAATCTCTAAGAAAATGAGATACTTTTTTGCTTATATAATATAAAGCATATTACAGGTTTACCACACAATTCTACTGGTCAGGAGGTTATAGAAAGATCAAAATAAACTATAAAGGATATATTAAACAAAATAAAAGGGATGAAATATACCCCCAGAAATAGATTGCATAATGCTTTATTAACCTTGAATTTTCTTAATGCTATTGAACAAGGAACAAAGGCAGCAGAGAGAGATTGGATAATAAAAAAAGAAAAACTTCGGAATTATAACAGCTGGTGTATTTCAAGGATGTTTTGATCTCAGAAAAGAAACCAGGAGATGTGCTACATTGGGAAGGGGGTTTCACTCTTGTTTCCACAGGAGAAGAAAGGCTATAAATACCATCAAAATTAATAAAGATTCAGTTTGAAAAAGAGAAACTTCTTTATTAAGTGAAATCATAGCTCATCCACAGATGTAACAATCTTACAGGTGGTAAAGAAAACTCATAAATGTTGAGGCAGGGTTCTGTTCTTGTCTTTGCAAGTAAATATCCATCTTCAAAAAGTGGAGAGACCTTGGGCATCTAGATTCTTAAAGAGGGAAAGATAACTATCCAGAAAGAATAATCAAGAAAAAAGAAATCTGACTTAGGATATCCTGATCCCCTGCAGAGTAAGATCTTATTTCCATACATATAATAGTTAACATTTACTGAAATTAAAAGCTGGCTTTGGAGTTGGATGGTGGCTATCCTTCCCTAAATCCAAACTAGTTGTTAAAAAATCCAGAGTTTCTGTATCATATCAGGAACTAAGTGGTGTGAGATATAAAAAAGAAAAAAATCTAGGACTACTAGTGTCAAAACTCTGCTTTCACAAAAGTTTGCTTTTCCTCATATCTATTTTTTTCTCTATGGTACCTTTCATTAAGTATATGTCTATATGAATAATGTTTAAGTTTTCCACAATGAACAATAAATTTTCTTTCAGTAGTCTTTGAAGTTTTCAGGAAGAAGATGGGGCCCTACAACAATGATTCCACTTTATTAATAAGATATCATTGAGTGGTGAGTTAGCACCACTCAGTTTTGGGTTACAAACTGCTCAAGATGTTTCCTACTTGGATAAATAAGATGGTGCACTTTTTTACAATTTTCTATCCAGAACTTCAAATGAAAATTTCAGAAAAGCCTACTGACTACTCAGAGGCCAAACAGTAATCTTGAAACTTAACCATCATTTTAGTTTTTATAGGATTCCATAAAAATAAAATTGCCCCCATGACAGCTGGAAGTAATTCTAGAATAATGTCTGCTCTACCAACAATGTTTATCTGCAGGGTTAATGTCTATTAGACATTGGTTATAAGTGGTATAGGGTTGGGGTAAAAATTAAGTAATCTCAGTAATCTCTTTTTTTATTATTTTTTATTGAAAAAAAAGAAGAAAATAATTTCTGCCTCCTCCCAGCCTCCCATTTCCCTCCTCCTCCTCCCGCCCCACTCCCCACCCCCCCCTCCTCTCCATCCTCTCCAGTCCGAAGAGCAGTCAGGGTTCCCTGCCCTGTGGAAAGTCCAAGGTCCTCCTGCCTCCATCCAGGACTAGGAAGGTGAACATCCAAACTGGCTAGTTGCCTACAAACCCAGAACATGAAGTAGGATCAAAACCCCATGCCATTGTCCTTGGCTTCTCATCAGCCCACATTGTCCGCCATGTTCAGAGAGTCCGGTTTTATCCCATGCTTTTTCAGTCACAGTCCAGCTGGCCTTGGTGAGCTCCCAAAAGTCAAGTCCAAATGGATCAAAGACCTCAATATCAATCTGAACACACTGAACCTGCTAGAAGAGAAAGCGGGAAGTACCTTACAACAGATGGGCACAGGAGATTGCTTCCTATGTATAACCATAGCAGTACAGACATTAAGGGCAACATTGAATAAATGGGACCTACAAAAAGTGAGAAGCTTCTGTAAAGCAAAGGACACTGTCACTAAGACAAAAAGGCAACCTACTGACTGGGAGAAGATCTTCACCAACCCCGCAACAGACAAAGGTCTGATCTTCAAAATATATAAAGAACTCAAGAAACTAGACTTTAAAATGCTTATTAACCCAATTAAAAAAATGGGGCACTGAACTGAACAGAGAATTCTCAACAGAAGAAGTTCAAATGGCCAAGAGACACTTAAGGTCATGCTCAACCTCCTTAGCAATCAGGGAAATGCAAATCAAAACAACTTTGAGATATCATCTTACACCTGTCAGAATGGCTAAAATCAAAAACAGCAATGATAGCCTTTGCTGGAGAGGTTGTGGAGGAAGAGGTACCCTCATCCATTTCTGGTGGGAATGCAAACTTGTGCAACCACTTTGGAAATCAGTGTGGCGGTTTCTCAGGAAACTCAGTAATCTCTTTTGATAAAGAAAAGAAGGGGATGGGATGGGATAGTAGGTAGATTAGGTTGTGAACTATTATTTATAAACAATTTAGATTTGTATATATTCTTGTATATTGATATAAATTCAAATTATATTTGTTATATTGTGCCAGGCCTCCTTAGCCTTATTCCCTAGAGTTGTAGGAGGCTGTTTGTTGGTTCCCAGCTTCTCAGCCTTGAAATAATCACACAGACACCATATTATTTAAGTCACTGCTTGGCCCATAAGCTCTAGTTTCTTATTTGCTAACTTTTAGATCTTAATTTAGCCCATTTCCATTAATCTGTGCATCACCACCAGGTCATGACCTACAGGGCAAAGTTTCATTGTATCTGTCTCCAGCAGCAGCTCCATGGCTTCTCTCTGACTCTGCCTTCTATTCCCAGCATACAATTTAGTTTTCCCCAAGCTCTATTCTCCTATATTTCTGCTATAGGCCCAAAGAAGTTCCTGTATTAACCAATAATATTCACAACATACATAGGGGAATCCCATGTCACCTCCTCTTTTTTGTTTAAATGAAAAGGAAGATTTTAACTTAAGCATAATAAAATTACATATAACAAGACAGGTATCAAACAAGAATTATAGTTACAAAATTTATATCTATTCTATCTTTTATCATAACTAAGGAAAACTATAATTATAACATATATTCTTCAACTCCATCAAAGACTCCTGAATATTACCAAAGTAAACAGGAAGTACATTGTAAGCAACTTGCAAAACTCTAGAAATGAGAGAGACATCTCACTGCCTGGATAGTCATCCAAAGTTCTTCTGCACTGTTGGGACATCCAATCTACAGCCCACAGGCCCATAGAATCCAGCAGACTTTTCCATGAAGAAGGTAATTTCAAAGACACTTCCACCTATTTTGGCAGTTTCTCAGTCACTTTCTTTTGTGTCCTGCAGAATGTCTAGCAGACTCTTTCATGAAGCAGGAACCCCAAAGAATTGTCTCACATTTAGGCAAGATCAGAAGTCATTTTACTGTGGGTCCTGAATGTCCAGTTCATCAAGAGCAGTTTCTTGCCCAAATAGCTAACCAATTCTATAAGGAGCCCCTTCATTGCACATCTTCCCTTGAAGTAATTGGTGATACCAGGAACAGATGTGTCTCACTGTCATGAAAAGTCTGAACTTCTTAAAACATTTTAAATGCCATATTCTGAAGGTCTCTGTGCATCTGAAATATATCTCTATATATCTAGAAAACCTAAGTAACATGACTACAAACTTGACTATTACAGATATTTCTCTATTGTCCTATATTTCTTATTTATACATTACATTTTTAAATGAGCTACACAAACACAATACCTTAATGAAAAGCAGAAATACGTATGACAACATTGACCTTAAATTTGTATCAATAAACCAAGATCCATACCAATTCAAACCTCTATAGTATAACCCACTTTAAATGTAAACAAATATTTATAAACAATATTTGAGAATATAGGCATAGTTCTCTCCAAACTGCTTCTTGCTGTTTATTAGGCAAAGTAATTTTGAGGGGTGTTCAAAGCATCCATTCAGCAGGTCTTGTTCAATCAAACCACATTAGTTTGGAAGTATTCCACAGGTTCTCATACTCTGTGGAATCAAAAGAAGAACCTGTTTTCCAAAGAAACATATCCATAGACCCATATTCTGAAGTCAATATACCTTTAAGATATATATATATATATCTTAACATATATATATAACATATATATATGTTGGTTACTTAGATCCTTCACAGTCAAAAAATTCGAAGAAAATACAATATTATTCATTATCCAGACTCTTTGTGCATCATACATATTTCTGTGGCTTATTTAACTTCACTTCTTTTAATCTATGACTCTCTGTACTCTGCCTCTTTAAAGACTTTATTTTTTTAACTGTCTATATTCTTTTTCTTCTATCTCCCAGCCTAGTGTATTTATCCAAAACTGTGGCCAATTTAGAGGTCTTTTCCATCTGAATTTGTCTTTATTGTGTATTTATTATTATTATCTGACAAACCAGAAGTGCTTCTTAAAATGCTAAGCTCTTCCTGTGACCTTAAGCAGTACCATTGCTAGGGGAAATATAGCACTGCCCGCTTGTCCCACACAGCACAGCATGGCGGAGCTGTTCACTGCCTATGAGAGTCATATACATTGCCCTATATTTAGTCACACAGCCAATCTATGCTACCATTAAGCAAGTGGTAGCAGTTTGCTCAGAGATCCCATTTAAATGCTTGGCCTTCTGAAAGAGCCAGAGGTTCCACTGACAGCATAGCCCAGAAAGGTGGCATTTCAAAATTGCAGCTTTTTCTGCTACTACTGAATCAGGGAACCTCTCTTAAAGGAGTCACTAAGAGGGTTAGTCAGTGCCAACATCTCTCCCATTTAGGGGTTTCCCATCTACAAATATCAGCTTCATTTAGTATTTCAGAAGAGCCATTTACCCCCAAAGCTTCAAAGTAGGAAAGGTAGTGGCTGTAAGCAAAATCAACAGGCCCCAGTTGCTTCCAGGTGGGTAAGATTTAAAGCCATAAAGGCCATCTTAATGGTGTCCATCAAATAAGATGAGGCTTGTAATCCCCTTACATTTCTAGGTGGCTTGGTGAAGGATAACTTAGGAGTAGATGATGGAAGGGCTGAGGTATGAAAATTTGAGGTATATTCAAGCATGTCCTCCAAGGGCATTAGCTTGAAAGTAGGCCCCAGCATCCAAGATGTGTCCTCAGGAAGTATCTCCATTCAGAGCATGAATCACATCCCTGTTGGTATAACCTTAATTCCCACATCTTTCCAGATAACCAGGATAGGTCCCTTTTCTTCACGTGATCTGTAAACCTTAATATCAGAGGGTTACATATAAATTGAGTACATCTTCCATATAGGAAGCTTCAGGATAATGGTACCTAGGAGACACTGGAGATCATTATATCTCCATGTTGTTTTATCTAATGTCCAGTCCGAGTCTGCTCAATCCTCAGGAAGAACAATAATAATCAGGAGACCCCCCCACACACACACACACAGTTTCTAATAGTGGAGACAGTCCAGTTGCTTCCTGCGCATACATAACAGGGTGTCTGCAGGATGGCATGTCTCCTAAGGACTTTATAACACCCAGGCTCATTAGGGTAAGATGCCTGGGGTCGGGTGCACCCCCAAGAGACTCTGAATTTAAATCTTCCTTTGATCCCTATAATCCAGTTTCTCAAATCCCAGCTCCCATATGCCAAATCACAGAGGTCAAACATCAGGTCAGGCCACCACATCCAGGGTGTCATCATCTGAGAACTCTGGTTTAGGATCCCTCCAGTGCCAGTACTCAACAAAATCCATGTCACCTTCCATGGTTGGTGGGGGCTTTCTGCCTGGACCTTGATCCCCATGAGAAGAGGTAACATGATTATCACCAGGAGAGCTATCTGAAATTGATAAACAGGCAATACTTTCCTTTAGGGTCAATCTCCCTTGGGCAGTGGTGATTTTTCTTTCCTGTGTTTGAACTTAAGGGTTCTCCACCATAATCTCTTTCATTCTTTACTGGTCATCTTGGTTTTCCCTATTATCCTGAGGGGAGGTGAGAAATTTTAAGTTACGAGCAGGTAGCCTCTTTGTTTGGGAAGAAACATCTGTATCCTCAGCTCTGTGTCAACAAGGGATCTGGCCCCTCCATTGGTTAGTGAGAGGATCCTTCTCCCTAACCTTTAGGCAGGGCCTGCTTGGTTGGGATCCCCAGTGTTTCTGGAATCTATTTTATTCATCTGATTTTTGAAAATTTAAAATATTGATGGTTAATGCATTTTGCAGTAGTAGATGGAGAGACTTCTCCCCCTTTTAGTTTTATAAGGACCTCTTTGAGATATTGGTGATGTCTTTCGACAATTGCTTGACCCTGAGGGTTGTAATTCTTTTAGTGTTTTACTTATAAAATAGGGGCAGTTGTCAGTCTTGACCTGTTGTGGTAGTCCCAATGTAGCAAAACATTGTAAAAATAGGCCTTAGGCATGGGTTGCCTTTTCCCCTAAATGGGCGGTAGCCCAGCATGCTTTAGAGTACATGTCTGTGGTCACAAACATATATTTTAATTTGCCAAATGGAGGGTAATGCATTATATCATTTTGACAGATGATATTGGGCCCTAACCCTATTGGGTAGACCCCCCCCCAGCCCTTGTAAAGGGGAGCTGTGCATAGAAACTGTTGGCAACTCTCACATTTATGAGCAATTCTCTTTAATTCTGTTGCAGGAATCTGGGGCTATAAGTAATTGAGTCCTTTCAAATTGACATGAATTAAGTCATGCATTTGGGTAGCATTTTGAATGGGCAGAGTTGAGATCTCTATGAGACAGGCCCCTGAAGCTGCAGCATCTGCAGCAGCATTCCCTTGGAAAATGAGGCCAGGGAGGTTTTGGTGTCCTCTGAGATGTTGAATATATATGGGGTGTTTTCTATCTTCTAAGAGCAATCCAAGTTGTATCATCAAGGCAGAAATAGGAATGGCATCCATTCTGATATAGGTATAGGGTAAGTGTGGCAGTAGGTTCACCACATAAGAGCTGTCTGAATAGAGGTTGCAGTGTTCTGGGACCTCTTGTAGGGCAATATATATGGCCATCATTTTCTTATATTGAGCAGATCCCCCACAAGGGAGAATTTTGGTAATCTTTGTCTTGGTCCCCCCTATAGGGAAAACTACAAAGGCTACTCCATTCTTCTCACCATCTGTACAAACAGTGAATGTTTGGGGCAGAGGCCTAAAAGAAAAGAGTAAGGGGACTCTGTAATGTAGTTCTTGATATAGCTTCACTAACCAGACCTCCCCAAAGTGGATTCCAGGTTCCCCAGAAATCCCAAAACCAGTGTCTGGCTGCCCATTCTTAATCCTTAATTTTGAATGGAATTATTAATTTAGAGGGATCTTTTCTATAATGTTGGAGGGTTGCATCCCTGATTATTATTATCATATCAGCTATTTGATTGACTATAGAGTACTCTCTGGGAGTGTTCCCCAGGGTGATGTGTACCCATTCTAGTGGTTGTGACTGCTGAACAATGGCAGCCAGCATGGTCTTTTTCCCTAATAATATCCAGCCTTGGATTGGAATGTTAAGATTATATCTTATCAAAAAGTCTGATGGAGCTCATTGATGAATTCAGTGAGTGTCTGACGACCTTCATATGGTAAGAAAGTGTTCTCTTAAGGTTGCCTCCCTTTTAGGAGATCATATAATGCATTTAGTCTTCCAGTCTCTACAGGCAACCAGGGCCTTACCAAGTTCATTTCCCCCAGTAACTTTTGTAACCCCGATAAATTGAGACTCTCAGGCAGGATTAATTGGGGTCTGTTAAGAAAAAATAATAAGAGGGATGGCTCCATCGTCTCAAGGAAGTCCAATTAGGTCAGATCGGACCAAATTAAAATGCCCATCATTTTATTAAGTACAGCTCTCTTGGGTGGCCCAGCACATGGCAAGGAGACAGGACAGGAGGGAGCACATACAAACCAGGATGACCTGTTTTTCTCCCCTGGAAGCCCACTTAAATACCCTGTGGCATCGGTCCTGACCATCATCCAGGGAGGGGTCAGGACCTGGCATGCTGGGATTTAGAGTGCAGGGCAATACAACTCCCAGGCGAGGCAGGCTGGAATGGATGCCAGGGGCTGGAGGCTATGCTCCAGACTTAACACTTTGGTTTGAGTGAGTGTTAATTGGGATCCCAATGTATGAAATGAGAGTACCCTTTGTATTTTGGGGGGGGGGTTATTTTAAAGGCATGTTGTTGGATAATATCAACCAACAATAGTGATTAACTAGGGAGCTAGCCCTGATTCCTCCAAATTCCCGATCATTCATATAAAAATGCAGACAGGCATTATCATTGTCAAAATAAGAAGAGAGTATACTATACAAATATTGTTGGCAAAAAGCCTGAATATTGGCCATCCCCTGTGCGAGAACAGCTTATTCATATCTCTTGTCAAGTCAAGAGGAGTTAGCTGTAAGAATGGAAAAGGCAAACTTTTCACAATTCTGCTCATGAAGAGAAATTGAGAAGAAGCAGTACTTTAGATCAATTACACTGAGATGAACCTGGGAGGCAATTTCTGGGACCCAACTTAAGCCCCTTAAAGGGGCCCCTACTAGCTCCATATGGGTATTGATTGCTTGTAGGTCCTGTAACATTCTCCATGTCCCATTAGGCTTACATATCACAAACACAGGGCAATTCCAGGGGCTCATCGAGGGCCTTATCCATCCTTCTTTAAGCAGATTTCTGGCTATTTCCTTCAGCATTTTAAGTTTAAGTTCAGGTAATGGCCACTGCTCCACCCATACCGGTTTATCAGGTACCCACCTAATGTGGAGGATACTGGGGACACTGACCTCTACTTTTGAAGGTGAATCCAAGTGTCGGGGGTCTTCCTGATGACACCTTGCTCATAAAAGGCTAGATGGTCAGTGGTAATAACGGCATCCATTTGTCCTAACACATCTTGTCCCAGGAGGTTTGCAGAAAACCCTGGAAGGATCAGATGCCTGAACGTTCTTATGTCTCCATCTTTCCTCACCCAAGTTACAGGACTGGGCATTTCTTGGGACATAGCCTTTCTCCCAGTCCCCATGATAGGTGCCCTGGTTATAAGATCCCAGCTGCTAGGGACCTCTTACTTTCTGAGGACTGTCCTGTCATCTCCCATGTCTATCAGGCACAGGAATCTTTGTCCCCAAAAGATCATAGTCATATTGAATCACAAACCTTTTTACCATTGGTCCAGTTGACTAATGGTGCATCTTTCCTTCCTTTGGTTAAGGAAGCTGGAAGACACCGCCTCCCATCTAGCTAAAAGGTTGATTTGAGTTAGGTTTCCCATTCATATCAAAATTGGAGTGGTATTCTGGGCCCCAATGGTACCCTTTATGGCAGCAAGGGCAGAGAGATGGAAGGGATCCCTTCTGCACCTGGGTCTTATTGCCCTTTTGCAGACAATCCCTCTTAAAATGCCCCAATTGACCACATAAGAAACATTTCTGAGGTGTTTGCTTTTGCTGTCCAGCTACGAGGACTTGAGTAAAAGAAGAAGCTAGAGTTTGGGCCTGGGCCTGAAGGGCAGCCACAAGTGTCTGGAATGTGACTGGAACCCAACATTCTGTGATGTCACAACCCATTGACTCATGATGGACCTTTCCATAAGGCCAGCACAAGCCATCCTAATATTTTGGTTCATACCTTCCCAGACTAGGAGCCTAGTAAATTGGTCTCTAAGCCCATCAGGGAGCAATTTCCTCTCAAGGCTGGTCTATACCTGGACAATGGACATTTGTATTACAGAGAATAAATTAAAATTATATCTTTGTTTAGAAATCCATACAACATTGGTTGATAGAGGTCCAAAGTTCAGTTTTAATTAAATTAATAATAATATTAATTGAATATGATAATTTTAATATGATAAATAATGATCTTCAAAACCAAGAAACTGGTTAAAAATCTAATCTTTATCCATCTCATTCAAAAATAATATCAATAAAAAGTTTTGTTATAGATAACAAAAGATAGTTATAACCTTACTATCGCCTCTATTCTTGTTCTTTTTGTTTTTAATTTCCCATCAATCATAGAATTGAACTAAAAAGAGAAGGAGTTTTGTTTATTTGCTTTCCCTTCTGGACTTCTGCTAATTTTTCTAAGTGACCATTCATAGTGTTTAGTTTATAACCAGAGTAGATCACTTTTACAGCACTATTTCCTTGTTTCTTCAAACAGAAGTACTAAGCTGGGCAAACCAAGCCCTCTGCTAGCCACCATCATCATATGCATAACACTAAGAGAAAACAGGAAGTTTTTTTCGTCCTTGTATCCCTTGATATTCAAAGCCTCTAGTTTCTCTTGGGGGCTGTGGTAGTGAGGACATTTTATAGAATTCAGATTATATCTCATCTTAATTCTGACAGATGATAAACTTAGCTGTGCTTCTATTTTGTTATTTGAACTCAACATGAAATTCCTTCTATTTAAAAGCAATTCCACTGACAAATATGAATTCTCTAACCTATATTAAATAGTAATGAGAATCAATATTATGATAAATACTGTACATGAAAAGTTCAGAAAGAACCCAGAGTAATCTTGATGAAGTTCAGCCAAGAGTTTTAACCTTTACACTTTAAACAATAAGCCAGTGGTGCACTACAGTAACCCATCTTTGTCTCATCTCCAATATGTACTTCAAAGTGACTTGACCAGTTGTCAAAACTGTATGAAATCTGTTTCCTGGAGATAGGATCCCTTTCTGTATGGGTTCTGGATCCCATCCTTTTCCTTCTATTAGCATGAGAATCCTGGAGAAATTCCAACTAGTTAGGGCTTATTGTTTCAACAAACATAGTCATAAACTACATAGTCATAAACTACATAGTCATAAACTACATAGTCATAAACTACATAGTTATAAACAAACATAGAGCACAAGCGTCTCTTTAAAAATATTCCCTTTCTTGCCAAGATGATTATCACTGAGGTCTTCATACTTCTTCTTAGAACTGACAAAACCTATCCCTCCTCTGTCCTTCAGTCCTTTTTATTTCTACCGAGGTGAATATTCAATTTTCTATAATATATTCAATGTCTCTTGAATTAGTTGCTGTATTTGTATTTTTTGTCTTGTATTGTATTCCCTTCTAATGTAAGCAAGCTCAAAGTCTTTCATTGTTATTGTAACCTGCTGCTCCAATTTCAGTCTTTTGTGTGTTTTTAATCAAAATATAATTGTATCAATTTCTCTCCACCCTTTCTTCCAGCCTGGGAAGATTATATATATATATATATATATATATATATATATATATATATATATATGTGTGTGTGTGTGTGTGTGTGTATTTTTGTTTGAATATATGGTTTCAAGGCTGACCACTCTGCATTAGACAACCAATAACTGATATTCCTGGGAGAGGGTAATTCTCCTTCTCCCTGGAGTCATTAGTTGTTTAGGGCTGAGAACCCATGAGAATTTTTCCTTTCCAATACAACATGTCTGTAGATATTGCAATGTTCTGGTCTTATATACAGTCATTTCTAGCAGACACTGTTTCGTAGCAAATGTCCTGACATGCTGGCTCTTACATCTTTCTAATCCCCTTATCTTCATGTTCTCTGAGCCATAGGTGCAAGAGCTTTAATAAAAAAAAAATTTTCACTGGGACTGGACTTTCCATGAGCTATTGATTTCTGCATTGTGTTCAGTTGTGGTTTTTCTATGGTGGTCTCCATTTGCTGGATTAAAGTACTATGCAGTAGCCAAATTTATTCATAACATAATCCAACTTATACTAGTAGGGTTAAGAGTAGTCACATGAGTGCATAGTCATTAAGGGCAAGTTGCACATGGCAGCCAAGCTCTTCCATAGAGTTGTATAAACAAATAGCAATAGCCAGTTATAGTGAATAATCTAATGTAAACTCACTTAATCTGCTATACCTGGAAGCTACGTGAAAACACATCCCAAGAACAATTTCATGTTTAAAAGAAACTGAGGCCACAATATTCCATTTTTGTTTTCTTGAAGTTTTCTCACACGTACTCAGAATTCTCCTCTCTATTTCATTATTGAAGTAGTATCCTAACAATAAAACTATAAATATATATCAAAAAATATAAAATTATGGATATAAAATGTATAGAAAGAAGAAAGGTTTTAAATAGGAAAGATTTTTTCCATGTGTTCTGACACAGAATTTTTCCAAACTAATAATAGAGATTAAAACAAACAAATTGTTAAAATATGTCAGTGTGCTTTGTTCAGTACTAGGTTGAGCTCCCAAAGTCCCACTGAAGAGTGGGAAGAGTGATAATATGAGCAGGGCTTGTGGGAGCTCACTGATTTTGGACTGACAGTGGGGAAAGCAAGATAGGACCAAACTAGACCCTCTAAATGTGGGTTACAGGGTCAATCTGTGGTACCACTGACACTGGAACCAGGATTTATCCCTAGTTCTTGAACTGGCTTTTTTGAATCCATTATCATTGGAAGAACATCTTGCTCAGCTTAGATATAGTGGGGAGGGCCTTGGTCCTGCCTCAAAGTGATGTGCCAGACTTTGTTTACTCCCCACGAGAAGCTTTATCCTCTTTGAGGAGTGGAGGAGAAGTAAAGTGGAGGGAAAGTAGAAGAGCAGGGGAGGGGTGGGAGTGGGAACTAGGATTGGTATGTAAAATGAAATTAGATTGTTTTAAAATAAATAAATAAATTTAATTAAAAATATGTCGCTATTGTAGTTTATATGAAAAATGTACACCACAGTTTCGCTATTTGAATATATTGTCCCCATTTGGTAATACGGTTTGGGAAGGTTTAGGAAGTGTAGCATTGTTAGAGGAAGTACATCGTACATCATTGGAAGTGTCTTGAGTTGAAAGACTCATGTCATTTCCAGTTTGCTCTTTCTGCTTCATGCTTGATATATGAACTCTCAGCTATGTATTCTAGCTGCCATTCCTGCCTGATGCTTCCACCCTACCTGCCATCATAGACTCTAACCTTCTGGAACCAAAAGTCTATAAATGACCTTGGTCATGGTATTTTATCACAGCCACAGAAAAGACAAAATAAAAAGGTAAAAATAAAACTTGAGAAAATAATGCATTGGTATACATCAAATTAAAACATTTATTACAGGTGAAAGAAGATTTGCATACTTAAAATTCATAAATATGGGTGCATACTTAAAATTCATAAACATGGGAGATTATGTTCTAATTTCAATTCAATTCAAAATATTCTTAATCTATTTTTCTGCTTTTTATTTTTATAATAGTCAACAGATAAATTTTAGCCCATAATTTGAGTTTTACTACTAATATAACTGATCTTCTGGGTTTTCAATGCTAAGAGGCCAATGCCATTTAAGATATAGAGGTTAGCAAAATTGCCCATTTTGTCTCTTACCCTCACATCAGGTAGGAAATAGAGGACCAACGTACAGAACACCTCTAAAAGTGCTGTTTAGCTCCAGTGAGTCATCTGTTCTCTTGATCAGAAAGGAAATGAAGACCCCAGAGATTGGACTCTAACCAGTGTACATTCTGCAAAAGGGGGAATGGATTTAAAATTGAAATAAAATTGCCCCAAGTTCAACACTTTATTTTAAAGTCATTTATTTATTTATTTATTTATTTATTCATTCTTGTCCCGGACACAATGATCATCCATAATCTCTTTCCTCCACACATCACCTTGCCCTCTACACTTACATTTCAACTAAAGTACTCTCTCTTTCTAAGGAAAACACACATTCACTTCACATTTAAGGATACTCACTTTTAAATCATTTAAAACAAATGTTTTCAACAATTCTGGGGACTCTAGAAAGTACCTCAGTTGGTAACATGCTTGCTCCATACACATGAAGCCCTAAATTTGATTCCCAACAACATATAAAGTGGACATAGTGACACAGGTCTATAAACCTGGCACTATTGAGATGAAGGAAAAAAGATCAGACATTCAGGGCTTTCTTGGCTATATAGCAAGTTGAGTGCCAACTGGGCTGCATGACATCCTGCCTTAAAAAGGAAGAGACAGAGAGAAAGAGACAGAGTGTGGAAGAAAAGTAGTGAGAAGAGAAGAGAGGAAAGGATGGGAGGGGAGTATGGAAGAAAGGGAGAGAAGGAGGCAAGAAAATAAAATGATTTCTTTAATTCAGAAATTAGCAAAATTACATTGATTCAAGCATTCTACTTTTAAGAATATTAATATTAAATGTAAAATAAAAAATGAAAGAAGAATGTATACTGCCTGCACAGATGTTTTTGTTTTCTTGTTATTTTTTTACTAATAGTATTAGGCAGACAACAGTACAAAATGTGCTAAGGCCTATGGGCAAATATAATGGTTAGCAAAACAAACAAATATTTAATTGGATCCTAGAGAGAGAAGAGCTATTTATTGAACCCCTCATATTTACTACACTCTGGAGATACAGAATCATAACTAAAACAGGAAGGAAACAAAAATAAGTACACATTTGTTAATTTCCTTGCCCCACTTGTCATCCCTGAAAAACGGGGAAAATTGAGCCCTGGGGAGCTGAGGAATAGTAATGAAGCCTTGGCCTGAATAACTGTGCTCATGGCTTCCACGCCCGGCTGTGCTGTTCAGGGAACTCCCTTATCCTGAGACACTGTCCACACTTGCAGATGTTCAGAGGAAACGAGTACAAAGGGACATTGAAGAAATTAGTCCCCTCCATTGATGAAAAGTAAGTGATGTCTGCACTCTTTGGAGGCCTAAAACAAACAAAGAAAACACTGCTGTTGCTTTGCAAAGGCAGAGGCCAGTTTGCCTCCTTGGCTCCGTGTAGGACTTCAGTGGTCTCGAATGACGTTTTGTTGCACTTCATGTCACTGACCATCACTGTTCCCAGGCTACAAACCTCCTTGTGCTTCAAGACTCTACTTCAGTAGGCATCTTCTTCATGTTGGCATTCAAGCTTCTATTGTCTCTGAGACTGTGTTGTCATTTAATGTTTTAACTGCTTCCTAGCAGTGATGACATAACCACTCAAAAAGTTATGGATGATGTCTATGAACACTGCACATATGTATTTCTTCCTTCCTTCCTTCCTTCCTTCCTTCCTTCCTTCCTTTCTTTCTTTCTTTCTTTCTTTCTTTCTTTCTTATTTCTTCCTTTCTTTCTTTTTAACTGGAAAGGAAACCTCTTATTTCATTATAGAATATTCATTCTTGGAATATTTCTCAGGTTTAGCAACTGATGAACACTCTGTGGTTATGTCATCTTGATCTTGAAATCTGTGTACAAGAAGAAAGACATTGATAACATGTAAGCTAAGCTTAAATAATCATTGTCAGAACCAGGCTTGTATGGCATCTGTTTATAGACCTAATACCTGGGAAGTGGAAGCAAGAGGATCAGGAGTTCAAAGTCAGCCTCCTACGTAGTGAGTAGAGGCCAGCCTGGAATAATGAGACCCTGACTCAAAAAACAACAACAAACAAAATCATTATTGAGTACTTCTTAGCACCGGTTTGCTCCTTCTCAGAGAGGCAAACTGGGGTTCCTAACTAGTGAGTGGACGGGAGAAGTAAAGTTAGTTTTTTTTTAGGTCTGAGCATTAACAGAACAGAGCATGAGCTTTCAGCTCCTTTCCTGACCCCTACTCTTGGCAATTCCCAGATGCCTGGGTCTCGGGGAGAACAGAAGAAGGGCGAGAGAGCCAACTCTTAACTGACACCAGTGATGAAGCATGATTATTAAAACCTCGGTGTTTCAGGATACAGGCACAGGATGCTCATCTCCCCACTGCTACCCCAAGGACTTCTGCCTGAGAGTTTTAGAGACCTAATCTGAAGCTAAAACTAGGATTTGTAGCCTTGACACTGAAAATAATTTCAGGACCAGCCTGTTTATGAAACAGAATTGGAGAGGCTTCAATAAGACTAGGAGGAGAGGAGGCTCTGCTTCCTTCTTGGGTCCAGTATTGTGTCTATTTTCTTTTAAGACAGGGCCCTGTGTAGTGCAGGTTGGTAGCAAATTTACTAAGTAGCTAATGGTAACCTTGAACTTCTGTTCCTCTCATCTGTACTTGAGATTACAGGATTGTGACATCATACCTGGTTATGTCCAAAGTTCTGCATGCCAGACAACTACCCTACCAACTGAACTATATCCCTCACCTCATTTTCCATTTTTAAACATGTAAATTACTCTTGACCACTTGGCATTCCATCAGTGTGAGCTAAATTGTGCTGCGGTGACATATAGCTCCACAGCTCAGCAGCAGAAAAGAGTCAAGTCTTCTTTTCTATCTTACGCTATATTTTGAGACAGGTATAGAAAGACATATGTCTTTTTCTTAATGCACTCATGTTAGCCACATCTTGATTTAGAAGGAAGACTAGTAAGCCAGTGGGTTCTCAACAGAGCATATTTAGTCACAGGGAAATAGATGTCAATGTCTGAAGATCACAATTTGAGGTGGGAGGTGCAAAGGAACTGTTTACTTTTATCAGTGACAGGGCAGAGACACACAAAAAATTATCTAGTCGAAATAGTCATCAGTGCTAATGTGGAGAAACCCTGAAAGAGTCTAACAAAATGTTAGTAATTTCTTTGTTACAGTCTCATTTTCCACTTTTTAAATAGTCTTATTGTATAGGATTGTAGTCCTTGACATCAAATTTTTACCAGTAAGAAAACTTGAATATGAGCTTCCATGTAGACATTCAAATCACAGAGTCTGTCACTGTAATCAGAATACATTATATACGTGTTCACGAAGTTGTCAATTAAAAATTTCATTAATAGGGCTGGAGAGATGGCTCAGAGGTTAAGAGCATTGCCTGCTCTTCCAAAGGTCCTGAGTTCAATTCCCAGCAACCACATGATGGCTCACAACCATCTGTAATGAGGTCTGGTGCCCTCTTCTGGCCTGCAGGCATACACATAGACAGAATATTGTATACATAATAAATAAATAAATATTTAAAAAAAAAAGAAAAAAAATTTCATTAATAAAAAAGATCATAAATTCACAGTACCAAACCTTAAGGTAAGGTAGTTATAATTCTACTCTTGAACTCAGTCCAGATAGTCCTAAACTGTGACCAAAGCACTGCTTTTGAAGAAATTGATCCATAGCCAGATTCATGGGAATGTAGAATTGGGTTGAATTCCTTGGTTTAACTACTCAATCAACCCCAGGCACAGCTGGAAAATGTGTTCTGGAAACATTGCATGCCAAATTCCATTTTTGGTGATTTATAGCACGTATTACAGACCCCGAGAAATTGCTCAAAAATGAGCTTGTTTATTTTAGCTTAAAGCAAACATATTTGACCTCAGAACCCTTTTGTATTATGGGATGTGTTTATAGAAAAAATTTCCACATACTTAAAGATTATATAGAATGAATTATAACACCATAGAACAATTTTTAGATACTCTAAAATCTCAAACAATTACAAAAAAAACACAGAAAGACACAATGGTGCCTCCTGCTATATTAATCACCAGTATTATACATATAAAAGGATAATTTAAAATATAAATATAAAACAGGAAACAAAATGTCAGTATCTATGAAAAATTATGAAACCTAATTTCCCTCATCTTAGATTTACGAATTACTAACTTGAGATAAACTCTCAAATATTTTCACAGTTCAAAATAGAAGTCAGACATAAATGATTGTGTGCTCTTCCTGAGTGAATATTTATAATTCTGAGCCTTCTGGATCTAACCTCATTATCTGAATTTAGAGAATTCTCCAAATAAGTTACTATAAGAAGCATGAAATCCTCTCATTAGCAAAATTGGAAGTAGATTTTAACTCTCCCAACTTTCCTTGTAGTAAAAGCATTGACCTATTAAGTTTAACATTCATTTGAGAAATAATGAAACCCAGAGAAGACTTCTCAAGATCTGAATAGAACTGGGTGAAATCAGAATCTGGAAAATTCTGCAGTAGAATAAGATGCATATGCGTGGTATGTTGGTTTAAGATATTTCAGGGTAAATTCATGATTAAAGAATAAATAATATCATTTGCCATTTATATAGGAACCAGAGCACAATGTGTGATATGGGTATGATAATGAAAATGACATCACATATGGGTATGGTGGTAGCTCACACCTGTAAACCTAACCCTATGGAGGCTGAGACAGGAGGAGGCTGTGAGTGAACTTGAAGCCAAGCTGGGTACATAGTGGATCATGTCTAAAATGAAGAAATAGAGGTGGGGTGGGGTAAGGAAAGAAAGAAGGAATGGGAAAGTGTTGAGATTAGAGCGGCGGGGCTGCGTTCCGGCAGCCCTGGCTCCCACATGGCAGGCTTATGCCCCGAAATAATTACAAGGAAACTGCATTCTTTTAAACACTGCCTGGCCCGTTATCTGTAACCTCTTACTGGCTAGCTCTTACATATTAATCTAACCCATTTCTAATAATCTATGTAGCCCATGAGGTGGCTTACCAGAGAAGATCTTAACCTGCGTCTGTCTGGAGTGGGAGAATCATGGCGACTCCCCTACTAAGCTTCTTTCTCCCATCATTCTGTTCTGTTTACTCCACCCGCCTAAGGGTTGGCCTATCAAATGGGCCTAGGCAGTTTCTTTATTAATAAATCACTCCCACATCAGGAAAGACAGAGAAACAGAGAAAGACACACACACACACACACACACACACACACATACATACAAACACACACAGACAAAGAGAGAGAAAGTTCTAGGAAGAATCTTCCAGCAGAAACCATCAACCCTAAGAGTATAGACATAGTGGAAGCAAGATTATGATTTGAGATATTTCTAATTTTTTCATGTGACCTTTTGTATATTTATAAAAATAAGAGGGGATTCTGGAAAGTATCGTTGCTATCAACCAAAAGGAAAAACATTTGAACTTCCTATAAAAGGACTACCCACCTTAATTGTAATCTCCCTATAATGTATTATTTCAACAGTGCCAAAGTAATTGGGATTTTGTGGATGTCAGATTGTTATTATTTCTTTTTATTTCTAATCAACAAAGAAGTCTGTACCTACTAAAAATATAAATTAGGATGAATAAAATCCAGAGCCTGTGAGACCCACATGGAGAAGAAGAGAACCAGCTTCCTCAATTTTTCTTTTGACATCTACACACAAGCCACATGTCCTAGCTAGTTCTATGTCAGCTTGATACAAGCTAAGGTCATCTGAAATGAGGAAGTCTAGAATGAAAAGGTGCCTCCATAAGATCAGATTGTAGGCAAGCCTATGAGATTTCCTGAATTTCCTTAATTGGTGATTGATGGGGAAAGGCCAGTGCATAGTGAGTGGTGCCATCCCTGGTTGTATAAGAAAGCAGACTGAGAAAGACAAGGGAAGCCAGTAAGCAGTGTCCTTCCACTGCCTCTAGAAACATCTTCTGTCTTCAGGTTCATGCTTTGTTTGAGTTTCTGTCTTGTCTTCCTTCGAAGATGGATTACAATGCGGAAGTATAAGCCAAATAAACTCTTCCCGCCCCCAAATAGCATAGTCATGGTGTTTTGTCATAGCAATAGTAACCCTAAGATACTATGGAATGTACACATGCACATGTGCACACACACTAAATTATATAAATGTAATAAAAAATAAAGTCATAAAAATACTGAATAAGATCCAATTTAATGTGACCCAGTTTAATCTGTCTGGAAGACTGCAATCCAAGAGAGAATAAAAGATTCAGAACTATTCTACCAAGATCCAAAATGAAATAACTAAAGTACATAGGTAAAAGCAAAATGCTACAAGATAGCAGAGAGAAGGGAATATCTCAAACCAACTTGTCAAAATCAAAGTAGCCTAAAATTTCAACTTACTACTTAGTTTTATCTGTAAAGACAAATGAATCATTTATGCCTTCATATTTGGAATGCAATGCAAGTGAGATTTAAATGTTTTTAAATTCTTAATGAAATCAGGAGAAATAAGGAAATAATCAAACAAAAGACAGCTGGCTTGTACTCTTTGAAAATATAAAAGATATTAAAGATAAATATTGACATTCCAGTCCACCTTAAGAAAGACTAAAGAGGGAAGAAACAAATGAAACTATTTACTGGGTCCTAAAAAATTTATGCATACAGTATATTAAAGGTCTTCACCCTGGAAGACAATAAGATCAGTTCCTACTCATTGCACAAGGTTGTTGTGAACCACCAAAGTGACCTAGACTTCCCTATTACAGGTTGTAATAGAGTTTGTTCTACCTTAATAGATCTTCTTGTAGTCAGAATGAATGAGAATTAAGGCAGTCAATACTGAAACTTGAGAAATCTGTCAAGTTTTGAAGGCAAATTGTTCTAGCCATTGGGTCCAATACCTTGGACGAGAAGCCCTGACGTCAGTGCTACTTGACTGACTTATATTATATGGAATCCCATCAATATTAGGCCTAGTTGATGCCATGTTAGATCGACTGAGTGCATTTAATTCCAGTTCTCTTAAATCAGATTAACTGAAGTGTTTAAACAAGTGGCATATTAATGGGAAGGTCCATTCAAGAAGGTGAGAACAATTTAAAATTGTTAACAATTGGCACACATAGACTAGTTAGCAACAGTAATAAATAATATTGCAATAATTCAAAGTGAGAAGCTAGAAGAACAGCAGCTAAGTTCCTTATCCCACCCCACGCACTGAGCCAAAAGAAAACAGAGTAAATCCAACACTGCCAGTCCAGGACAAAAGGATCTTTCAACATTAGAAATTATAAGATAATTTAAGAAATCCTCTGGTCTGCTTCTCATTTTCCAGCCTAGACATGAAGGCTTAGAGAAGCTGAAACTAATAGTAGGGGGATGGTAACCATGAGCCTAGAGATAGTGGCTATTAGAAATTGTTTTAGTTTGCCACCATATCCAAGGACTTTTTTCCTCACATAATATATCTTGATTATGATTTACTTCCTCTACTTTGCCCAGTTCTTCCCTTCCTCCCCTCACCCAAATCCACTTCCTTTTTGCCTCTAATTAGTAAACATAAAAGTTCAAGGGATAATTATAATATAACAAAATAAATTATAATAAAAATCTATCATAGCCGGGCGGTGGTGGCGCACACCTTTAATCACAGCACTCGGGAGGCAGAGGCAGGCCGATCTCTGTGAGTTCGAGGCCAGCCTGGTCTACAATAACTAGTTCCAGGACAGACTCCAAAGCTTCAGAGAAACCCTGTCTCAAAAAACAAAAACAAAAAAAAAATCTATCATAAAGGAGTTAGATAAGACAAACCAACAGAAGGAAAAGAGGCCAGGGGTTTACTGAAAAATTAGAAACCTGTCTTTTTGATCCCTCAGGAGTTCCATAAAAATACTCAACTTGAAGCCATTATATAGAGGGTGTGGTACAGACCTGTGCTGACTCTACGCATTTTGCTTCAGTTTGTTAGCTCATATGAAGTTTCATCATTTTGATTTAGAGGCTCTTGCTTCTTGTTCTCCATCTGCTCTGGCTCTTACACCCTTTCTGACTCCTCTTTATCCAGGACTGCTGAACTCCAGAGGGGGCTGGAATTGAAGGAAACATTCTAAGTAGAGCTGAAATTTTCAAGGTCTCTCACCTTATACAAAATGTTAAGATCCAATTTACTGTGAGTCATACTATTTCCCCATTTTGAGGACAACTCTATTTGCACTGTCCCTGTATTTTGAACAGCAGAAGATGGAGACATTATGTTCTTTCTTTGCCCTTACTCCAGCACAAGGAAAGGCCTATTTGATAACAGAATAATAAAACTTGTTTGGAATAAAGCTTGCTTGAATTTGCAAACATCCCCTTCATGAGATGGTTTTCTAAATTCAGGAGGCTTCCCTTGTGACACAAGTGTACAGATCTACATAAGATAGCTGGTCCATACATGATTTCCATCCCACCAAGAAGAAATAGAACTGATAAAAATTAAACTCTTGTGTTTCATGCTAAACCATGAACAATGAACTCCTTTGCTTCTGACTTCAGTTTCATGTCTTCTGCCAAAATGCTTCGGACTAGCCAGGGTAACTTGCTAGCTTGTGGACTGAAAAACAAAATCAAATGTTTCAACAAAGACTGAATTAATGCAGGCAAGTATTACTTTTATGAGACAAAAGACCCAGTATAACAATAAAATTTACCTCAAACTTGTATATACATTTGGTGCAAATCCCAGTGAAAGTAAAGTTTTTCATGAAAATTAAAATATATATGTAAATGTAAAGTTCTTACCACAAACACAATATTGTGAACGAACAAATTTCTCCATTTGTGGTGGTGCACACCTTTATTCCCAGCAGATCTCCGTGAGTTTGAGGCCAGCATGTTCTCAAAGAAAGTTCCAGGATAACCAGTTCTGTTACACTGTTTGAAACAGGGCAGGGAACCCTGACTGCTCTTTGGACTGGAGAGGGAGGGGGAGGAGGAGAGGGGGAAGGAAATGGGAGGAGGGGAGGAGGTGGAAATTTTTAAGTAAAAATAAATTAAAAAGAAGAAAAAAACCCTGTCTCAAAAAAAAATTAAGATTCTACTGTTTGATCTTAAGGCATGCTTTAAGAAATTGTAACCAATTTCCAGGAGAATCTATATATGTTTTTCTTTGGGTTCACTTTATTAATTAGCTTCTCTAGGATCATGAGTTATAGGCTCAATGTCCTTTATTTATGGCTAGAATCCACTAATAAGTGAGTACATACCATATTCATATTTTGGGGTCTGGGTTATCTCACTCAGTATAGTGTTTTCTATTTCCATCCATTTGCAAGCAAAATTTAAAATGTCATTGTTTTTTACTGCTGAGTAGAACTCTAATGTGTACATTTGCCACACTTTGTCCATTCTTCCATTGAGGGGTGTCTAGGTTGTTTCCAGGTTCTGGCTATTACAAATAGTGCTGCTATGAACATAGGTGAACAAATGTTTTTGTAGTATGATTGGATATCTCTTGGGTATATCTCCAAGAGTGGAATTGCTGGATACTGAGGTAGGTTGACTCTCAGTTTCCAGAAAAACCACCACACTGATTTCCAAAGTGGTTGCACAAGTTTGCATTCCCACCAACAATGGATGAGTGTTCCCCTTACTCCACAACCTCTCCAGCATAGGTTATCATTGGTGTTTCTGATTTTACAGAAGCTAAATAATAAGGTGAACCCAAAGAAAAACATATATAGATCCTCCTGGAAATTGGAAGAAGACAAAATCGCTGGGCAAAAGTTGAGAGCATGGGGGTGGGGCTGGGATGGGGGGAAGAAGAGAGGGGGAGAGAGAAGGGAGAAGGGGAGAATTGGGGAGAGCTTGGGGGATTGGGATAATTGAGATGGAGGAAGGGCAGCTATGGGAGCAGAGAAGAAGATATCTTAATTAAGGGAGCCATTTTTGGGTTGGCAAGATACTTGGCTCTAGAGGAGTTCCCAGGTGTCCAAGGGGATGTTCCCAGCTAGGTCCTTGGGCAGTAGAGGAGAAGGTGCCTGAACTGGTCTTGTCCCATAGCCACGCTGATGAATATCTTGCATATCACCATAGAACCTTCGTCTGGTGATGGATGGAGATACAGACAGAGACCCACATCGGAGCATTGGACTGAGCTCCCAAGGTCCAGTTAAAGAGCAAAAAGAGGGAGAAGATGAGCAAGAAAGTCAGGACTGCAAGGGGTTCGTCCACCCACTGAGATGGTGTGACTGATCTAAAGGTAGCTCACCAAGGTCAACTGGACTGGGACTGAAAGAGCATTTGATCAAACCGGACTCTCTGAATGTGGCTGACAATGGTGGGTGACTGAGAAGCCAATGATAATGACACTGGGATTTGATTCTACAGCATGTGATGGCTTTTTGGGATCCTAATCTGTTTGGATGCTCACCTTCCTAGGCATGGATGGAGTGGGGAGAGCATTGAACTTCCCACCCTGACTTCTCTTAGGACTGGAGGGGGTGGGGGAGGGTGAGTGAAGAAGTGGGAGGAAAGTGAGGGGAGGAGGTCAAAATTTTGAATGGTATTATTTATAAAGCAAAAAAATAAACTAATATAAAATTGAAAAAAAGAAATAGTAACCAAGACACTGCAGTAGTATCTTACATTAGACCAAAAGGTTCATGGAGCATAACTGGAAGTTCAGAAATGGCCTCTTAGCATGCATGGCGAAGACATTTTGACAAAGAATCAAAGTTATTCAGCAATAAATGAAAATTGGATCTACTATATACCCAAATATTTAAAAATTAGTTAACACTATACAAAAAAAAAAAAAAATAAAATGGCAAAGCTTCTGTAAGAAAACAGGGGAATGTGTTTGAGATCCTAGCATAGGCAATAATCTCTTTCAGGAAAAGATAAACAGACTCTAATTATAAAAATTGGAAACAAAAGGAACTTTAAGAAAACATAAAATTTTTATTTATCTATAGAAAACATTTATGAACATGTAAACTCTGTTCCAGCAAGAAATATTTGCAACATAGATTTCCAACAACAAACCTATCTTCAGGGCCCATTAGATGACTCAGAAGATAAAAATCACCTGCTACTACAGCTTAATGCCCAGTCTTTAATCCTCCTAACCCCTGAAAGTTATCCTCTGACCTCATATACATTACATCATGCAAATATATGTGCATACATATACACAAATAAAATTTTAAAAATGGTTTTAAGCTATATAAAGAAATCCTACACACAACACAGCTATATAAATAAGTCCTACACACACAAACACATACACACACACACAGCTGTATGTGCACACTCACAAATAAAAAATTTTTTAAAGTACATATATTCAAGATTTATAAAGAAGTCCTGACAAAAAATGAAGATAAAAAAGTAAGCAATGGATTTCTTTTCAAAAGACTTCAGTAGACACTTCACAAAACTAGATTCATAAATTATCATTAAACACATGAAAGGGTCTTGAGCAATTTCAGTTATTGGGAAGATGCAGCCTACAGTCATTGTGAAGTCACTTCACAGTTACTGGAATTAGCAGAATGAAAGATGACAAATGTAGAGAATTTAAAGCAACTAGCCAAAGCTTAAAGTCATGTAAACACTATGGAAAATGCTTGGTAGGATCATGGTAAGCCTGCACCCAAATTATTATTCATCAATTTCAACCAAATGGAAGTATATGTCAACAAAAAGACTTGTACAAAATGTTTGTTCAAGTGTTATTTATAGTAGCACAAAGTTAGAAATGATGAAAGCAACTAGAAAAATTGGAGTATGCTCACAGTGAAATGGTGATTGTGTGTAGAAAGACATGAATATTAAAAGGATTAATCTGAAAAACAAAAGAAGTTGTTATACAAAAAATGCACATGGTAAATACAATCTCATTTACATGAAGTTTGAATAGACAAAATTAATATATAGCTAAAAACTTCAATAGTAATTTCTTGAAGGAAGTTTTAAAATATATAAGACAACGTGCTAATGGAAAACCTTAAGCTAGAAAATGTCTTCTGCCTTTGGGGGATTACATATTTGCCAAAGCCAATTAAACATACTTTAATATACCTGATTTACTGTATGTAGATCTCATTTCAAAATGAAAATTAAAAGATTATAACATAGATTTTATTTAATCCTTTTCAATGGTTCTAGGTTTAATGTGCAAACTAGTTCCATGCAAACTGGAACGTGAGACAATTTGCTCTTTCTACAGGTGTTGAGAAAGATAACGTCTTAGACTTTATATGCCTACCAAAGTAACCGTGCCAGGAAAATTACTAATCAAGATCTGATAGTACCCCCCCTTTAACCTGGAAAACAGAAAGAACACTCTGGATTATAAAAGCAGGTGGGATCCTGCTACGGTGGAGTCTTTATCAGATACAATGTTGCTGCTTCTGGTTCTGGTGAGTGTGGCCCTGGCTCAACCTTCTCCGGAGGACTTTGATGGGTAAGCTCATCCTTCCTTACCAAGAAAGTTTGATAATTTCAGACACATTGCTGAAATTTACGTTTCTATTCATTATTTTCACCATTTAGCAATCGGGTGTTCCGTGTCAGTGTACCTGATGAAGACCATATCAATTTAATTCAGGAGCTGGCCAACATCAAGCAGGTAAAGTGACAGTTCTCTGCTTTACACTAACTTTAAAGCCTAATTTACTCTGATTCTACCAAAGAGAAATGACAGGAATTTTAGATGCAAGACATAAAACTTGGAAAGTACTTAATGCCACAATGCTTTCTTTTGCTGCTTAAATTAGATTGTAGCAAGCCCTGATGTGTTATAAATCCATGGAACCTTTTAGAAGAGCTGGCAATGACAGCTCGATAAGAGGATCTGTCCTGAAGGTCATAGAACATCTAACATGCAAGTCACTTCCCTTCCAAGACAAAGGAGAAAAATGACCAATTTGGAAATGACTGGAAAACCAGGCTTTTTTCCAACTTCAAATTCATTTCCGTAAACTGTGTGTCATATTTCCCTTTGATTTTCTCTCATTTCTAATCACAGAACTTGAGTTTCTCTGACCTTGACTGTAGTGTCCTTAATTGAGAGATAAAAAGAAGATAAAACTCACAAGTGATTTCCATACTAATCTTTTGCTTTAAAAAAATAAAATCATGCTACTCAAAAATTACCCATGGGTTAGAATTTACATTTTTTCTTCTGTGTATAGTGTGACAGCAATCTACTTCTGAGTACAAGTAGTATCATCTGGGTCAATGTTATTTATTCTTGAGTATATGAGTCAAAACAATCTCCTAGCTCTTAGGTGTCAGTCTGCCTATCCATCCACCTATCCACATTTGTATCTATCTGTTCATCCATCCATCCATCTATTTATTTATCTATCATCTAAGTGTATCGTTTCTGTTTTCACTTTTAAGGTAGACATGGAGAAATGACATAAAAGGAAGAAGGTGTCATAATCATAAAATGTGAAGTTTGAGTTCAAAGAGAACATAAAGTCATCTACTCTAGCCTTTCAAATCTAGAATCTTCTGCTAGGAAGTAGCATCCCTACTTGCTAGCATTGATTAGTAATTGCTTCTAGAAACAATAGGAACATTTTACAAACCACCCTGTTGGTTTTCTGTAATATAACAAGATGGAGGTGCCTTCCTTCTAACTTGGACTCGTTAGAAGCAACTGAGTCAGATACCAGTTAGCTCTAAGGTTTTTCTTCTTTGCTTTTCTATCATCTCTCCTTTTATTAGCTTATAGAATCTGGAGCATTTGTATCACCTCTGGAGACAGTTCAATCTTCCTATTTTATTTTGAAAGTTTATCTTTCATAATTGGCAGTGGGCCTCCAGGAGCACCTTGATGGATATATATATATATATGTGTGTGTGTGTGTGTGTGTGTNTTTCAGGACTATCACTTGCCTTCACAGACATTTATTACTCTGGTCTAACATACTTTTTCACACCTCAGGGATACTAGAGCACATTCTACTTATACTAATTGGGTCAAATATGAATCATTTTTTTTGTCACACAAATTACCCTCAAGCAAGTAATCCTCTCTTTTCAGTGCTCACCTTAATATAAATTTGGGATTTTAAACTTGCCTTGCAAAATTTACATTTATAGTCTGTTTCCAACATACTGAAATTCTTTTAACAAGATTAGATCCTCTAGGACTGGAGTTACAGATGGTTGTGAATCACCATGTGGGTACTGAAAATCAGATCCAGGTTGTCTGGAAGAGCACCCAGTTCTCTTCACCTCTGAGCCACCTCTTCAGTGCCTCGAGCATGTCTTCTTGATTTATGCTTTTTATGGGTGAAGAAAATGTTGAGTAAGTAAGGGGTCCATACAAATAGACCTTCATTATAGTTCATTTAGTTAATATGTTTTTATCATCAGTCTCCAATGTACCATGTAGGGCATTTAAAATGAAAATGATTTATCAGCTTGCTCTCCTTAGGATAAGTATGCTCAACTACCTTATATAAGCTTTGTATTATCTAGAGATAGCACTGTGTAGCTTTCTGGCTTATAAAAAGACATATCAGGAGAAATAGTTTATCAAATGCTTCAAAGAACAAGGCTAGTAGTTGAATCTTTCATTTATCAGATTAAATTAACTGGGACTTTAACTCATGATGCCTCCCAGAGATCACTCTTCCTTTTCCTGAGCACTCACGGCCCATCTGCTTCAGGTTGGTTCTGTAGCTTATTGGCATCAATCCTGGGTCCCAGAGGCTACCATTTCTGCTTCATCTATTTCCCAAGGAACTTCTGCACTCCCCCAGTAATCCCCTGGACCATTTGGATTCCTCAATATAGCAATGCTATCCGACATACTGTTTTAGTCATCTGAATTCTCCCATTTTATTGTGGTCAAGCAGAGGGGCTGGTCTCAGATTCACCAGGCTTAGTTTCTGAATATACTACTTGTAGCTAGTCTTGTGTTCCTCTCTGTACCTCACCTTCCTCATTTGTGATGGTAGTAATATTGTCTCCCTAGTGGGCTGTTGTAAGAGTTCAAATAGGTATATAAGTGTGTCATTGGATCGAGCTTTTGAATACAATTTCCATGACAGTATAATCGCTTCTCTCCTCATCTAACTTGAACCTCAATGTTCTCTTTGGAAGTTGAAAAATCTTGGGAAAGATGGAAGTCATAGGAGACATAAATAAACCAGCTTTCCTGCAGCTGTGGCAGCACACTCTAGCTCAACACAGGAAGCCGCATGCTTCTTCTTTATGTTTTTCTTTATTTCCAACATAAATTTTCAAAATGTCTAAATTCTGTTTAGTGCAGTGGTGCAGTGTATTGTGGGATGTAGCCTTCCTGATAAGATCATCAAAGGAGCATCTTAGTCTTTTAATTTATCCTTGGTCAGTGTGTCCTTCCTCCCAGCTTTTGAACATGTCCTTTCAAGAACTGGATGTATTGAAGCATCAGAGCCACAGTGTGCTTCAGCACTTTCTGTCTTGTGAAGTGAAATTGCAGAGTGGGGGTTTTATTGTACACCTTGCACTACATTATAATTGGTCCTTTCAATCAAGACATTTATAGTGGCACTCTCTGTCCTCTGAGTTTTCTTTGGATTCTCTTTTAAGTATATTTTTCTATGTATAAAGTAAAATTATTACTATCTCTTTTATTGTTGACATATCAGAAAGTTCCTCCCTGCTGTCTAAATTAGGCCTAGAGTAGAAATTGTTTTACTTTCAAGTGAAAAAAAAATTCTCAAGATAAATCAGAGACTTGCTTGTTTGACTCCCAGTCACTTACAGTGTGAAACAAACAGGGCATATTTGTGAAAACTCTAATTCCCCAGTACCAATAGTTTTGCTCTTATCTGCTAAACTTACCTTCCAAGGAATCTAACAGGAAAGAAAGAAACTCATGTAGCCCAGGCGCACCTTGAATATGCTATGTAGCAGAGGACAACTTTGGATTTCTTATCTTCCAGTTTTTACCTTCCGAGTACTGAGATTAGAGGCCTTCACACTCATGTATGGCTTTATGCAGTACTCGAGACCAGATCCTGAGCTTTTGGTCTAGGCAAGCACTGTACCACCTGAGCAACATACCCAGCCTGAATTTCAGGTTGCTACATCAGTTTATCTTGCCTTTGTGTACTATATTTTAGTGGGACTCAAGTTACCCACATCTGATTGACTAGACTTATAGTCTTACAAGATTCCACTTAGAGATAGTCATTTATAACTCAACAAATGTTCCATGTGGATCTCTGTCACTAAGTGCGCTATAATATAATGTTACAGTTTTAGTTTTATAATACTGACCAATATAGCTCATTTTCTCATATTTTTTATCTTATGTATCACCTCACTTCCTTAATTCTCCTTCACAAGTCGAACTCCTGAAATTCATTCTCCCTCCTTGTGCTATTATTTGAGGTTCTCATTTGTAACCACTTGGTGATTGGGAACCACTGTGAGGACACTGTGTTCCTTCTGTTTCCCTGGTTCTGAAGAAGCAATGGGTCTGTATCCAGAACTGCAAGTCTGCATCACACTCACAGTGCTCAGTGCTCCACATGAGTGGATATTAACCACACCAGCTGTCTCTGTCAAAAGGAATGTTCTTGTGTTTCGTATTGCAGGGCTAGGTGTCAGATGGAGTGCAGAGATTTCCCTAGAGTACATAAGCACTCCAACACTGTGCTCTACATTTAGCCTTTCAAATTGAAAATATTTAACAGCCTCAAATTAGGCCTGTAAGTGTTGTTCAACATTATAATAATCCCTCTTCAAGAGTCCATCATTCTTACAGTAGAAGTTCAAGAAAAGTTACACAAACACTTCTATTTTTCCAATATTTAGCAGAGCTAGGAAAATGAGTAAGAAGTGAGGAAGCCAGAAAAGGTAATTTACAGGTTCATAACAGAAGGAGAGGTTATGTTAGAACCATCCTCAAACATATCAAGCAGGCATTTGTTCTTTTGAGCAGAAAATTAACATTTCGATAAGTACTCTTCCAGAGCAAACCCAGAATCAAGACTGAAAGAAAAATAGCTCATTAGAAAATACAGTGAGCATCATGAAAATATGGGAGAGGGGTGATACAGAGCCGGGAACATAGTCAATGCAGCATTAATAAACCACTGTCACAAAGAATAACTGGAGACTGACCCACAGGGAATCTCCAGGAAATGGCACAAACCACACATTTCAAAATTCTTCCACCTATGAGACTAATAGGTTGAAAACCTAGAAGTTATTTCCTAAGGTCATATGTTCAGTAAGTTCCCTGAGTTATTTTTGCAGCATCCCATGTCTATTTAGAGCATATATTTGTCTTTTCATGATTTTGGAAGGAAAGAAAATATATAGTTCTTGAAAGTGAGGTCCTGAGTACACTAAAAAGTCAGTAATTATGCGTGTGACAAGCACTGTCAATGTTGGCCACAGACACTTTGAGGTCACCCATGTTAAATCCCTATGTCTACAACTAAGATGATATTGGCAGGTCAGAAACACAAACTTAAAGTTAGTGTTCAAAAACAGACTTTCTCTTCTATCCTCAGCTTTTCTCTTTATAGTGCCAGCTTTGTTACTTCACCCCAGCTTCCTCTGTGTTTGCTGTGGTCTACATTTATATTGTCACCACTATCATTTTAGTCCAATCTGTATCCTCCCTACTTCAACTCTGAGTTATACGCTTTAACCAGTCCTCTCCTACCTACTGTTAAAGTAACTGATTAACTGTCTGTTATATTCACATTCACACTCTTTTTCTAAGATCCCTCTCATTGGAAACACATGTCCTTCTGTCCTGGCATCCTCTATAGCCTGCTCAGTGGCTCACCATCCAGTGGACTAGTACTGTGGTTTCAAGTTCATCAGGGCCAGCTATAGTCACTAGATTCCATGCAAGTGCATCAGAAACTTGGTTGCCTTAAAACCTTGCCTCTTCAGTTTCTGGCGAACAGCCTCCAAATCTGTCCTTCCAAGTTTCTCAAGAATGGCCCCACGTATCAGCAGTAGTCATATATTACCGAGTCTAGCTTACAAACATCTAGCCATGTATTGAGTGAGACACAGTAGCAAGGCAAGACCTAATGTCAGATTTATCACAGACTTCCAGGCCTCTGTCAATTTAAAGAAAAAAATAGAAAAACATCTGTACAACAACCTATTTGCTATCAAATAAAAATATCAACCTATTTGATATTTTTCCATGAAAATAAATATTTGTGATGATGTATACATAAATAAAAGCATTAGAATAAACAATTGTGCCAGTCACACTATTATTTCCTACTTTTTTCTAAAGTTTCCTAAAGAAGACAAAAGTCATATTTGATTCATCCACTATTGTGTCACCAACCTGAAGCCCATTATGTGATATGTCCCAATAACAGTTATTGAATAAGATAGAAATCTCAGTATACTACAGATAACTCAAGAGTATTTTGTTTCTAAGCACTCTAGAGAACACATAGGGATGATGCTCTTGGACTCATAATACTGTGACTTTTACAGAAATAAGTTCCAAGATTATGAAAGGGAGGCTCAATTTCTCTTTACTACCTTTTTGATATGTAGTGAATTTACTATCACTCAGCAGCTTTAGCAATTACAACAGAGATAGTAATATATAATATTGTATACATATTATAAATATAATAATATATAGTATAATATATAATAATATAATAAGCAAGTGTTCAAAAAATTGAAAAACAGAAAGGGACAGCTAGATTATACTGTAATAAACTAGTAATATGAGAAAAAATTATGTTCTTCATGTTTCTTGTTAATCATTGTTTTAATTTTGTATATATGTCTGTACGTATTTGTGTGTGTGTGCATGTGTATAAGGTTTATGTGTGCCTATGGTTGGTTGCTGCTATATATACCCATCTGTGCACACAGAGGCCAGAGGTGGATGTCAGATATCTCATCTGTCATTCTCTACCTTACTCCCTTGTGACAGGATTTTTCACTGTGCCTAGAACACTGGCAGTCAGCCAGGGATCATTTTATCTTTTCTCTCCTTGCCCCTCCTAAACACTGGTGTTATTGGTAAGTGCAACTACACTCATATTGTAGTAGCATCAAAGAGTTCAACAATAGCCTGGAATGGAATATAACAAAGGTCTATTTATTTAGGGATAAACTCACAGTAAAAGTAGTGAACTGCAGTACACTGCATGTGTTGGGAACTGGAACAGAATCCAAGAGCAAAAAAAGAGGGGAGCCGTGCACACTTTTCATCTGTACTTATAGTTCTTGAGATCACATTCAATGTAGGCTGGGATCTTAAAGGATATAAGAAGTTCCCAAAACACAGCTTGTTTTGTAGAATATGTTCCGGGAATTTGAACTCAGACTTCATGCTTATGCAACAAACACTCTTACACACAAAATCATCTCCCCAGCCTTGTACACATTTTTATTGGCACAAAACTTGTTGATTCTTACTAATTCAAATTAGATATTTATAGATTTCCTAAAGATCGGAAGTTCTAAGATAATTCTATGAAGTAGAGCATTCAAATGCTCTCAGATACTAATTTGAACTATAGATGTTTATTTCATATTCCTTCCTGTTCAGATTGATTTCTGGAAACCAGATTCTGCTACACAAGTGAAACCTCTCACTACAGTTGACTTTCATGTTAAAGCAGAAGATGTTGCCGCTGTGGAGAAATTTCTGGAGCAGAATGAATTTCACTATGAGTAAGTTTATATTTTATAGCTATCAAAATTCTCTTTCCTTTTATTAAGTCTGTGAATAACCCAGGGAAGCTAAAACAAGAAGAAGGGAGTGTTTTCCCACACAAAGTGGTAATGGTGGAGCTGGCACCAGACCTATAGATTAAAAATTAATGGCTTAGTGAAAATGTTTTTCAGTCTCTAACCAGGCAAATATGTGGCCTACTAGTGCTTTAAAATGATATAGAGAGTCAAGGCCAAGTCATAGGACATTGCTATCATCTGGATTTATCCTCTACTCCTCTCTCTGGGTGCCCAACCACAACTCTTTTGGGCAGTGAGGGTTCTTCATGCTCCTGTAGTTTAAAACTAGAGATAACATATCCTTTTTAAGGACCCCCACCACCAGTATCAGGAGTCATGAAGAACAGTCAAAAGAAAAGAACATGAACTCTAAATAACAAGAGTGGACTTGGATAAACTGTTAGATTGCTCTCCCCAAATACTACATTGTTATGTCTACAACATTCAAGTGAGCATGCCTTTTAAAGAAGAGAAAGTTGTTCATTGGCTGACAACCCAAAATAGATTTAGTATCTGGGTAATTAGATACAGAACAGGGCGACTAGGACTTTACATCCATTAGGAGAAGATAAACTTCAAATGAGGGATTGCAGTGGTGTAAAATAGTTACTAGAAAGAGCAGAGCACTGGGGATTGAGGAGAATGAATGAAATGTATGGCTCATGGAAGGATCACCAAAAAAAATGAGATTTTGGTTGAGAACTGAAGAGTATGTAGGGGTCAGCCAAACTACAACATGGAAAAGCCATCCTGTAAGTAGAGAACAGATGACAGGCTACAGCTTAAAGTTAGGAGAGAACATGCTGACTCAGCAGCATCTCCAGGAGAGGAAGAGAAGAAATGATCCTGGGACAACACAGATCTCTTCCTTCAGGGATGGCTCAAGGAGGAACAAAAAGTTCTTGAATTTTAGTCTAGGATGTGCAAATGCTTACCCATAAATCCCTGATCAAACATGCAAATATGCATTATGTTTTGAGAAAATATTAAGTACACAATTATAGCATCAAAAATTACTTTATTGGGTTTTACATCTTAAAAATGTAGAAATAGTGTCTGTGTCAAGGAACATGTCAGAAGTCAGCTATAAAACTTATGCCATTATCAGAAGTGGCATAGACAACCAGAAATGCTTTGGAGAAAACCACACCAGTGTCTATCACTGCCTCTGCAAATTCCTGGCATGAAACCTTACGATCTGCTTTAGTTTCTCAGCCTCAGCTTCTGAAGCCACAAGATATAAGATGCAATGAGGAAAGACAGTGATAAGTGAACAACACGCTATTAATTTGCATTTATAATTTTACTACTATTGAAAGTTCTTCTCTGGTTTACTCTTGTACAAAGAGAGAATATGCACTTGCCTTTTTAATGACTTATATATTTAAAAATTATACATACATGTGTCTGTATGAGTGTGGGTTTGTGTACATGAGTACGGTGCTTTCAGAGGCCAAAACGGCTATCAAATTCTCTGAAAATGGAGTTGCTGACTGTTGTAGACTTCCTGATGTGTGTGCAGGGAATCAAACTCAGATCTCCTAGAAGTGCCTACTCTCGAATGCTGAGTTATCTCTCCAACACAGTATGGTAGCTTTTCAGGATATCACATGACTGCTATGGTTTGCTCCATTATCATGCCTTATCTGACTTAGCTCTCTGTTCCTTACTAAGAAAGGTATCAAAATGCTACCTTAACAGGTTTTACTCTTAAAAAAAATATAACCTTGTAAATTGCACATTAAGAGTCATGTTTGATACTTTGTTCTTAATAGTCTGGCAAGGACCTCAAATTCTCAGATTGAAATGCCTTAATAATCTACATAAAGATGAGTTTCTATAGAATTCTCTCACAAAAACAAAGAGTTGTGATTGTGACCTATACAAGTAGAAACCAAAAAGATGTCTTGATTCTGTTCATATATTACATCATTTTTTTTACAATTATACATTGAGATTTTTCCAACCTCCTGTCAGTTCTCATAACCACATAAAGTAGAAGATTCCCTTCCTTTTTCTATTGGCAGATTCCATGTGGTTATGGGTGCATGTTGTGTATTGCAGTATAGAGTGTTCCCCTTTAATGTTTGCATTTCTGCTTAGAATATTGAAGCATATAATATTCCTGAATAATAAAAAAGTTCCCAGGAATCCTGGAAGATCACTCCAGCAATAACTGCGCAAATCATAAGCAGTATACCTTAAGTACCCTGTTATAACTTCAGATGGTAATTAGTTTGTATAAGCTGGCTTCTCACTGACAAAAAACTTACAGTTAACTATTTTTGTATATTCAGAGACCAACAACTGCAAAAGTTCCACCAAATGTGGTTCATATATGAACAGTAGATCTCATACTCTTCACTATGTCTTGTATCATTCAGCAATTTCAGTCATATCTTGAGTTTTATCATGGAACAAATTTCAAAATGTGTACCTAAAAAAGATAAACTATAGTTCCAAAAGCTAAGATTGTATCCTTGAATGTAGAAAGAGTAGAGATTGAATAATATTGGACTTTAGAGTCCAGTTTGAAGCTAAGTTGACACAACCTTTGACAGTACTCTGCAAGGCCCCTTCCTAAAGATCCCAAGAAACTCATCTCTTCTTTACTTCAAATCAGAGACTTAATGTTGCTAACTGCTTGCACTATCATATTGAAAATTTGTATAGGGCTGAAGAGATGGCTCAGAGCACTGGCTGCTCTTGCAGAGGATGGAGCATTTGATCCCCAGCTCCCAGATGGTGGCCCACAACCATCTGTAACTCCAGTTCCAAGAGATGCAATGCCTTCTTCTGTCCTTCATAGGCACTGCATGCACTAGACATACAAGCAGGCAAGACACTCATAGACATATGTTTTAAAGAAAAAAATCTAAAAAAAAGTATTGTGCAGGCAAGTGTCTTTGAATAATAATGACCAAAAAATTAGTGATTTAATAGTCCAGTTTCCAGAATCTGTGGGGGCAGGAGATGAGGTAAAACTATACCATGTCTCTCTTTCCTTTCCAGCTATAATATTCTGTATCTTATTGAGAATCACAGTGATCTAATTTGCTTGCATGTTTTAAAAAATTAAATGGAAACTGGATGGCATGGTCATAAAAAACATACGAAAGTATATAGTATATATGTCTATGAATTTTAGAGCCACAATGACATCCTTACTATATAAAGAGGCATTGTTTTAAGCTTTTACAATAGTAACTAATAGTAATATTTAATAATATTTGGTATAGTAAAATTTTGTTCTAAATCTAATAAAGCCAACAAACTAAAACGCTGCAAAGCATCATCTGAGGTGAACCCCAGCCTTCAAGTAGAGCATTGCATTTCAATCTGATCAACAATAAAAGTCTTCCAATGCTCTTTCCCAAGGTGCAAATGGACATTCTTATTATTGAGCATCATCTTTAATTCAAAATGTTTTTTAATAACTTGTCATCTCTATTATTGATAAAAAAAATGCTTACAGTCAGAATTCTAAGAGAACGTCTCTTTTTGCAACGAAACACTACCAAAAGCCTTTTATAGTTGCTAAGTCTTCTCTAATGTCATTTGAACTTGAGGTTGGCTGTGTTAAAAGGATAACTACATGTTCTATGAGCTTCATTGTTTCATCCACCTAACACTGATTGCTGAATACTAACAATGGCTATGATTGCAGCTTTAAATAAGATATGTTTACTGAAAGTCTTAAGGCAGTTAACTTAGGATATATTTTCCTAAGACACCCAGTAAGATGCCATGTAACTTACATATTTTCTAGCATGTCTTATGAATAAAAAACTAGGGATACAGCTCAACTGTATGTTCACATTGCATACGTAAGGCCCTGGACTTAGGCCCAAGTATGAAAAAATAAAAAGTTAAAGTATATATCACCTGCCATTTCTACTGGATCTTTCTCCCATTCCAAGTATTTCACCTGTGTTTGGAAGGGTTGCTTCTTTCTTTTGGATGATACTGAAAAAAAAATGTTTTCTTAAAGTTTTCTGTAAATTGGTTCCTTTTCATTTTCAGATTTATATTTTCCATTTTTGTTTGTGCTTGCCTACTTTTTCTCTATCAATTATCCTTGGAGATAATTTTCCCAGTGTTTTTCTAGCTGAAGGTTTAATATCTCTGTTTTCTTAGTTTATAAAGGTTGTAAACACAGAGTTTTTACTTTTACTTCTATGTAAAGGACCAAGAACAATGGATTTAATTCATCTTAGAAGTGAAAGGCATATTGAGTATCCTCTAATCAAAAGCCCCATTCTCAAATCATGAAATTAAGGCTCAGGGAGTGCATTATTTTTCTAAAGTTCATAATAAATTGAGCCAAGCCATTAACTTGACCTTTTTATTCCCAACTCACAATTCCTTCTACTTTCCTTTCAATTTTTTGACCCTCTAGTAAAAATGTTGAGTACAAAGAAAGAACTTGCAATTTTAATCTTCAAATGTCTTCATACTCATCCCCAAGTGACTGAAATCGAGGAGTCAGTTTGCTCTAGCTGGCTTTGTAAGTGGAGGGGGTAATGTTAGTCAGGGATCAGTTCTTTTCTAGAAGCTTCAGAAAAAAATATCCATATTAATAACCTTTTTGTTAGCCCAGTGAGACCTATGTGTAACTCTTAACCTCCAGAATTATACTTTAATAGACCTATGTGACTTTAAGCTATTAAGTTTGGGATGATACACAGAATAATAATTCATTAACAAAGTTTTGATGACTATTCCAAAGAAAATTTCTTTGCTGAGATAAACTGTAAGATTTACTCCTTTTCATCTTTTATAATAGTAAGAGACTTAAGTTTTAAGAAAGAATTTACTAAGAACTCAAATTTAGCATTAATTTATTGCATCTTCTATGAACAGACACATGCTAATACCCAAATTCACCAAAGGGAAGGGGACTACATCTGAGGTTCAGAGGGTGTCCCTGATAGTTTTTCTTGGGTACAAGGGGGCAAAATAAGATGATTGATGTGTATCAACAATTCTCTCATGTCAGATAAAACCACTGCAAAACTTAACTGTGGATGAGAGAAGTTTTCAAACTGGCCTTGTTCTGTCTGGGATATTCAGAAATAAAAGACATTGATCCTCAGATGTTTTTCCATTCCGAGCATACTTTTCTCTCAAAGTAATAATGAGAGATATAAATACACATACTCACTCACACAAACATATGACCCTAATTGTAGAAATTTTCAACTGAATTTATAGGAATAGGCAAGCGTCTAGGTTCTGCCTGGATTGATTCTGTCTGATTCTGCTTGGATTATCAGGCCAACAAAACAGTAAAGAAACACTTGTTTTTTCTTTCTTTTTTTAAAATTACATTTACACAACAGAATTTATTCAGCTGTAAAGACAACGACATTATGAAATTTGAAGGAAAATGAATGGAACTCGAAAATATGATACTGAGTGAGGTAACCCAGACCCAAAAAGACAAACACCACATGTTCTTTCTTTTACACGAATCCTAGCTTTAGAAGAATTTTAGATTTGTATATTTAATGTGACATCTCAAGAATCTTAAGCATTTTTTCTGAACTTTTTTTAATTTTTATTTTTTTTATTTTCTTAAAAGAGAAGAATCCTGGCTAATTGGATCTTTTGAGATATGTTTTTGCTTATTCTAAAACATTTCCTTACATAGGTTTTGCTTTGGAAGGCTCTAAATAACCAGTCTTTTGAACGTCTCTGCTTGTTTGCTTATTAATTTCCTTAATTATTTATTTAAATAATAAATAATTTATATTTAATTATTTACTAAAGGGTAAGAGAACCATAGCTTATGCCACTCAAAGCCAGGCAGGAGCTAACTAATATTCTAGAACAAACATTAGTTCTTTAAACCTAGTGTCTTTTTACCTAAAAAAAAAATTTGTACTGTTCATAGTTTTGTGATTTTCTAACGAGTAAGTTGCTTTCCTAAAATCCTGAAAATTGGCCTTCAGTGGCCAACTCTCACATTACATAAGGAGTATGTTTCTGGGACACGGGGCTTTCAATGCTAAAATTTTGGAAGATATCCAAAATTCAAAAAAAAATAAAATAAAACAAATATGATTCAGATATGTATTGTTGTGTGGATGCCCATGATCCTGAGGCAAAGGATATCAAAGAAAACCATTTCTGTGTTTAGAGTCACTAAAGTATTTGAAGTTGTGGGCCCTGTAAGATTTTATCATACTCATGCTCGTTGGGGTCCTCAGTGTCTCACATTTTGCAATTTATAATAGAATCTCCCTTAAATAACTCAGTAAGGGAATGTGTAAGTCAGTGCAGGTACTGCAGCATCCACTAAAGCTGTGGCTCTGATTTTCATGTGTGTCCCCTGAAAGGAATTATACTCATACTAAGAAACACTCACTTTGACTCCAACAGGGTATTGATAAGCAACGTGAGAAACACTCTGGAAGCCCAGTTTGACAGCAACACCCGTGCAACTGGACACAGTTACACCAAGTACAACAAGTGGGAAACGGTATGGGGACCCCTGATTCTGATTCTTTTTGGGATTTTGGGGCTTGAATCAGCAATTTCACATTAATGCAAGAACAATTCCATTTGGTAGATAGAGGCTTGGATTCAAGAAGTTGCCAATGATAATCCAGACCTCATTTCTCGGAAGACAATTGGAACCACATTTGAAGGACGTAACATACATCTCCTCAAGGTAATAATCTTTAAATATGAGCTGAGTGGTTTAAATCAATGAATCTTGATTCACTAGCATCTGTTTCATAGTTTTCATGCTTATCTAAAAGAAAAAATCCTTTAAAGCTCAGATTTATTGGATTCTTTCATTCTATGTGCATTTACATAATTACTTTTGATTGATTCAGAAAGAAAATATGAGAAGCCTTATAAATACTACCACACACCTGTAAGCATCTAAGGGATGAAATTCTCCTCTTCCAGAAGGGCTTTCCAAGTTCATTTGCAAGTTGCAAGGTGTTGTTGGAATTCATCTGTAGGGCTACTCTCATTTATTAGGCCACATTATGGTAAAAATCAACAATTTGTTTCCATCATCCTCAATGCCACTTCTGATCTGCAATTCCATTGCCAAAATTAAAAGACAAAATATAAGTGGAGAAAAGAATTTTTCATAAAATTAACAATCATAATTACTTATAATTAGTAATCTGGTTGTCATTGTCACATCACCTAACAACAGTAGTTGATAATAAGTGTTTGGGAATATAGTTTAATAGGGTAATCAAGCTTCTTGTGAAAATGTAGGTTTGATAAGTCTAATAATAATGCAAGCTTTTAGCTTAAACACACTGAGCATCCAGAGACAAAAACAGTTTGAGTGTCAGGATTCACACACTGAAAGGGAATGGAGGGTAACCCCTGAGTGCTAAGAGGTAAATCACATTTCTTCCTTGATTTTTTTTTTCACAATAGGTTGGCAAAGCTAAAGCAAATAAACCTGCCATCTTCATGGATTGTGGTTTCCATGCAAGAGAGTGGATTTCTCCTGCATTCTGTCAGTGGTTTGTAAAAGAGGTGGGTCCATAGTATGATTTTTGACAAGTAGAAGTAATAATTTCAGTTAATTCCTTTATAATCTAATAACATGAGAAAGCAAATACACACACACACACACACACACACACACACACACACACCACGCGTGCTCACACAAAAGCCAAAATTCCCAGTTCCTATTGAGGGAAATTGGTTTTAAAATGTGTCAACAGATCTTTGTCAGATGCATCTTTAAGTTAGAAAAACAGTTTTATTTCAATTTCTCTAAATTGTACTTTCTCACTTGCCTTTGACGGACTGACTGACAGCTATAAGAGTGAGAATTCCAGCCAATACATGCAAAATATTGAACAACATTGCCTTTAGAATATCATACTAATAAGGATTTCAGTAAGCCCTCTCAAGGCTACAAAGATTAGATCATAAGACTTTAAGGAGATATATTAGGGAAGTCTAGATTAAAATGTGTAGGAACTCCCTGCACTATTTTTATAGTTCTTCTATAAATCTAAACTTCATACATTGATATTTTAAAAATATACAAATTTGTTATATGAAATCCAATTTCTTTTGTTCAAAGAACTTCTGAATTAATTTGCAATGTTTTATCCAAGAAAGTTTGAATTTAAATGTAGGCTGGACACAAGGCAGAGAACCCTGCTTCTATTACCAAAGTCAACATGCATACAGGTCATTAAATTATAGCATTATCCCTTTCATCCCATGAAATCCCACGTTGTTATTCACATACAGGCTGTTCGCACCTATGGACAAGAGAGCCAGATGACAAAGCTTCTTGATGAACTGGACTTTTATGTTCTGCCTGTGGTCAACATTGACGGCTATGTCTACACCTGGACAAAGGTACATAAATTCAGAAAGACTTATGGAATTCTTACCAGTTACTTCCTGTGATACTTGATCTAAACGTATAATCTACTTTCAGAGTCGAATGTGGAGAAAGACCCGCTCTACTAAGGCTGGAAGTTCCTGTGTGGGTGTAGACCCAAACAGAAATTTTAATGCTGGTTGGTGTGGTGAGTATCTGTATGACTAACCATTTTTTAGACAGCATTAAAAAGTGTAAGAGATAAAGTAGCATAAGAAAACAATAGGTAAATATTCAAAATGAGAAAAACTATAAAGTAAGTTTGATGTTTTAGAATTTTAGCTTTCTCAAAGCACAGAAAGTAGTTTATTGATTCATTTGATTAAAATGTATAAAACAAAATTCTGTGATATGTTCTCAGAACATATTTATGTTAAATTCTGAAAGCTCACAAATGACATACCTGACATAATCCAACAATGTGTAAAATGTATTTACAGAATCTAATCTAACAGCCATTTAGACATAGTTATTAAAATAATCATTTAATGAAAATTGTGATGTGATTAAGTGATCATAGTAACATAGGATTTTTCATGAATATGATTAATAAAAACCAAACTATTAATTTTCCTATATTGTCTTGATCTCATTGTGTATACATATATACAGTATAGACTGAAGTACAGTCAGAACATACAGATACTACTTGTCTTCATAAATACTAATGTAAAAAAAGGCCTATAATGGAAAAATATTAGTGATTTCATGTGTAATTCCTTATTATATTTGCTTAAAAACATCCAAATATATGCATAGATAGATATTAATTAGATAGATAGATAGATAGATAGATAGATAGATAGATAGATAGATAGATAGATGATAGATAGATAGATGATAGATAGATAGATAGATAGATAGATAGATAGATGATAGATAGATAGATGATTGATAGACAGACAGACAGACAGACAGACAGATAGATAGATAGATAGATAGATATGATTGATAGACAGACAGACAGACAGACAGACAGACAGACAGACAGATAGATAGACAGACAGCAGATAGATGAGAAGTCATGAAGAATTGTTGTAGAGACTCCTGACATAATGCCTTATGTCTTGCTTCCTAATTTGAAAATCTGAAACACCTAACATCTCCTATGAGAACTTCAGTAGGTGATCATGGGTCACTAATAGAAATATACATTTTTGCAGAAGTGGGAGCTTCTCGAAGTCCCTGCTCTGACACTTACTGTGGACCAGCCGCAGAGTCTGAAAAGGAGACAAAGGCCCTGGCAGATTTTATCCGCCAGAACCTCTCTTCTATCAAGGCCTATTTGACAATTCACTCATACTCCCAGATGATGCTCTACCCTTACTCCTATTCCTATAAGCTGCCTAGTAACAATCAGGAATTGGTGAGTGCATGCAATGTGGGGTGAGGGAGGAGACTATTTCAGTGTTGAAACTTTTTATTCTGATTCTGAAAAAGTTGTCAGAACAATTTCTGGGAGTTCATTTTCTAGTTTCAGGAGTAAAGATTGTGTATTGTGTATGTTTGTCCATGTGTGTGTATGTGAGTGTGTGTAGCCTGTATGTATATGTATATTATATATTAAGAAATTGAATTGTCTGAATAAACTGAATAAAAGAGATGGAATTTTGATACAGGGAAAATTTCCATTGAATGTGATTTATTTACTAATATTCAAGATGACTGTAGTTGCCTTTAGCTTTTCCAAGATAGTGATTACATTAGTCCCTTTACTGTTGTTGTGATAAAAATATCCTGACCAAAAGCAAGCTAAGGCAAAAGAGATTTATTTTGCCTTAGGGTTCCAGAGGAGATAAAGTTCATCATGGCAGAGAAGGCAGGTCAGGAGCATGAGGCTGCTCTGGCAGTTAGGAAGCAGAGAGGACACATTTTATACACACATGGGGGGAAAACCCAGAGAAAAATAACACAAGTGGGGCCAAGCTGCACAACCACAAAGCCTGTCCCTAGTGAGATGTTTCATCCAGTAACACTCTAACTTCCAAAGATCAAACAGTTCCACCAGCTGGAGACTGAGTATTTGGACACATGAGCATATGGAGGACATTTCATTTTCAAACCACAACACTTATCAAAGGACTATTAGTCATATTGGAGATAACCAACAAAGTCCTTGATGGCACAACTCATTTATGTCAGTGTGTTTGGCTAAGCTGCTTAATGTAGATTTGAGTTGGACAGAATATGGCAAATGGCATTAAGAAGTTGTAACATTGAGTGGTTTTGTTACCTACTGTGAGATCCTAAAATTGTTTGTTTTATTGTTTGATCAGATAAAACAATAATAAATCATTCAGTAATCAAATAGTATGATTGAGGCTTTCTAAATATAGGGAACAATTTTTAAAAGTTTAAGTATCTTTGACTCATAATATTAGCAGTATTGTTCAATGATCAAGATATAATCACAAGAGCAATTAATTATTATAAGTCCATAGAAGTCACATTAGTATCACACATCAATGCAAATATATTTTAAAGCCATGTTTGGATGTTTCTGGCTATAAGAAATTGAGACCAATGGCCCAAAAGAGCAAGATAGGATTGAGAGCATTTGAATTGGTAACAAACATAAACGAAAATTAAATCAAAAGTAGCTCTATAGATTAAAAATGACTTCTAAAAATACATCTTCAGAGGAACAATAAAAATGCAGAAATAGTAAGAATATGTGGAGTGCAATTTGTATTTAGCCATTTCATATAATTTAGAAAAAGAACACAAAGTGCTCATGATTCCTCTGGACTCACAAACCATCCAGTCCCTCTTGTAGACATCATAATATAATGCTATTTTATCTTCAAATGAAGTTTAAGGCTCAGAAATTATACTTGGATTTTCAAAATTCTAAAGGACAAGGAAGTATAAACTTTTAAATTTATTTATGGTCAGAGGAAATTAAAAACTGTGAGACATAGAGGGAAATCTCTCCAGTACTAACCATAAGACTGCATATACCAGTTGTGAAAAATTTCCAAGTCCTTGGTTGACACACATAGACTAGTTAACAACAGTAATAAATAATATTGCAATAATTCAAAGTGAGAAGCTAGAAGAACAGCAGCTAAGTTCCTTATCCCACCCCACGCACTGAGCCAAAAGAAAACAGAGTAAATCCAACACTGCCAGTCCAGGACAAAAGGATCTTTCAACATTAGAAATTATAAGATAATTTAAGAAATCCTCTGGTCTGCTTCTCATTTTCCAGCCTAGACATGAAGGCTTAGAGAAGCTGAAACTAATAGTAGGGGAATGGTAACCATGAGCCTAGAGATAGTGGCTATTAGAAATTGTTTTAGTTTGCCACCATATCCAAGGACTTTTTTCCTTTCACTGAAAATGGTTTTTTCTCACATAATATATCCTGATTATGATTTACTTCCTCTACTTTGCCCAGTTCTTCCCTTCCTCCCCTCACCCAAATCCACTTCCTTTTTGCCTCTAATTAGTAAACATAAAAGTTCAAGGGATAATTATAATATAACAAAATAAATTATAATAAAAATCTATCATAGCCGGGCGGTGGTGGCGCACACCTTTAATCACAGCACTCGGGAGGCAGAGGCAGGCCGATCTCTGTGAGTTCGAGGCCAGCCTGGTCTACAATAACTAGTTCCAGGACAGACTCCAAAGCTTCAGAGAAACCCTGTCTCAAAAAACAAAAACAAAAAAAAAATCTATCATAAAGGAGTTAGATAAGACAAACCAACAGAAGGAAAAGAGGCCAGGGGTTTACTGAAAAATTAGAAACCTGTCTTTTTGATCCCTCAGGAGTTCCATAAAAATACTCAACTTGAAGCCATTATATAGAGGGTGTGGTACAGACCTGTGCTGACTCTACGCATTTTGCTTCAGTTTGTTAGCTCATATGAAGTTTCATCATTTTGATTTAGAGGCTCTTGCTTCTTGTTCTCCATCTGCTCTGGCTCTTACACCCTTTCTGACTCCTCTTTATCCAGGAATGCTGAACTCCAGAGGGGGCTGGAATTGAAGGAAACATTCTAAGTAGAGCTGAAATTTTCAAGGTCTCTCACCTTATACAAAATGTCTATCTGTGAATCTCTGTGTTCCTTCCCATCTTCTGCAGGAGGAAGTGTCTCTGATGATGGCTCAGCAAAGCACTGATCTATGAGTGAAAGAATATCATAACAAATCATTTTATTTGTATTTTTATAGCAGTAGTATTTAGATTTACACCATGTCCCTGAGATATCTAGTCTTCAGTTCTTGATTGCCCAAGCAATGTTAAAATGGATTTTATCTTGTGGAGTGGACCTATGTGAAATTAGATATTAGTTGGTTACTCACACAAGCTTTCTGCTGACATTGCCCTATCATATCTTTTAGGTAGTACACCATTTTAGATCAAGGGCTTTGTGGCTGTCTTTGTGTTTACATTTCTCTTCTTATAGTATGCATTGTACCTTCATGTACAAAAGATGCTAAAACATAGGGGTGAAGGCTCTTGTAGGCACAAGCTCAGCTTCTCCATGTTCAATGAGTTTTGTAGGTGTTGTCCTCAGAAATGGGAACCTGCTGTCAGTTTGTAGAGAGCAACCTATTGTCTTGGCCAAAGTCTGGGTGGTTTGGGAATTTCCACGTGTCTTAGAGCATTTGTAACTTCCAGTAACAGACTTCCCCCAACAAACAAGACAATACCTACTCCAAGAAACCATACTTCATAATTGTCAAGTAGCACCATTCCCTATGAGAGTATGGGGGCTATTTTCATTCAAAACAACACACCGTGGAACATAGTAACTCAATTATATATAACCAAATCTCAGTACCAGAAGTTTCATTTGGTGACAAGAAATGGCAGGTTGATACACAATATCCCCATTATTTGTTTTTTTTTTCAGTTAGATCACCTTCATATACATATTCTAGAAAGTACCTACTACATTTCCATATTACCTCTGAAATGTCCCTGAATTTTAACTGTCTCTTCTCATATCCCCTGAATCATGTCCCACTCCATTCCTCTTACCCACTTGATCTTTCCATTCTAGCCCCTCCACAATCCATCCCTAACTATCTATTCTATTTCTCTGTCACCTTGTAGGCCCTTACTCTATAGATAACCTCTGATTCCTGGTTACCAACTAATATCCACAAATAATTAGATTCATACTGTTTGTGTTTTTGTGGGTCTCAGAATGACTTTTTTTCTACTTCCATAATTCACCTTTGGATTTCATGATATCAGTTCTTTTAATAGCTGAGTAATAATCCATTATGTCAATGTACTATATTGTCTTCATCCCTTTTGTTAAGGGGCATCTAGGTTATTTCTAATTTCTGACTAGGATGAATAGAACAACAATAAGAACAGCAAGTTAAGCAAGTGTACTTTTGGTAAGATCATTTGAGTGTATGCCCAGGAATAATACTATTCCTGAATATTGAATATTGAAAAGAAACTGATTTATATCTTCCTGAAGAATCTCCACACTGATTTCCACTGTGGCTATACAAGTTTAACTCTCACCAGCAATTAAAGGGTGATTCCCCCTATGCCACATGCCATATTCTTGCTAGTTTGAGCTGTAATTTGTTTTATTGGTCTTAGCCATTCAAACAGGTATAACATGAAATCTTATAATTGCTGTGGTTTTAATTTTCCTGATAGCTAAGAATATTGAATATTTATTTAAATGCTTCTCAGTCATCTGGATTTCCAGTATTAAAAATTCTGTTTAGATCTCTACCCTATTTTTAAGTTGGTGTATTTTCTTGATATTTAGTTTCTTGCGTTCTTTATGTATTTTGTATTTTAGCCCTCTCTTATGACATGTAGTTGATAAAAATCTTTTCCCATTCTATAGGTTGCCATTTTGTTCTCTTAACGATGTCCTTTGACATGCAAAAACTGTTCAGTTTTATGAGGTCCTATTCATTAATTGCTCATTTAGTTCTTTTGCCAGTTGTGTTCTGTTTAAGGAGTCTTTTTCTGTGTGAGTGTGGTCATGGCTGTTCTTCCACTTTTTTCTTCAGTCAGACTCAATGTACTGGTTTTATGGTGAGGTCTTTGATGAACTTGGAGTTGAGTTTTGTGCAGGGTGATAAATATGGATCTACTTGTATTTTTCTACATTCTCCCATCCTGTTTGACCAGCACCATTTGTTGAAGATGTTATCTTTTTTCCGTGTGTATTTCTGAACTCTTTTATTTTAAAAATTAGGTGTTCAATAGGTGTGTAGATTTATATTTAGGGCTTCAATTCAATACTATTGACCAATTTAAGGCCCACATATTTCTACACATTCTACTATGGTACACCATCAACTTTCTTGAGGAAATTCACTAAAAATATTTTGCATTCCCCCTGTGATTACCTCTGACCTTGTATATTACAAAGTATTAATTTAGATTGACTGATAGCCCTTACTTCTCAGGGTAAAAACTTAGATCCTGGACTATTCTTTTGGTGAGTATATATTCATTATCCAAGAGAAGAAAGATGACAATAACCAGAAAAAATTACAATACTCTGAAAAATTGTTAAATGTAACCACAGATTAAAAATACCTTCCAATTCAATGGGATGTCACTTACTGCTTCTTCATAAAACTTTAATTAGTGAGCTACAAAAATAGAATCCTGTCAAGCTAAGTGTGTTAGTACACATTGTTAATCCCAATTTAAGTTGCCTCAAAAAAAGGAATCTTGACGCCTTACACAAGGATGTCAGACAACTTACACAATAATGTGAATGAAATGTAAAGTCACATTTATAAACAAATGTAAAGATTTAAAAGTAATGAATATTAGTTAAAAGATAGACAAAGACAGTGCTATACACATGCTTATCACAGCTGATACTGTGGGCCTGCCTAATCATTAGATTAGCAAGGGCATAATCCCACAGTCAATGCGCTGCTAACAGCTAAGGAGAATAGAGGCTGGGGCATAAAGTATCTATTTAAAGTATTTTCTCAGAATCTCTCATTTCAAAAACAAATAAAAAAAAAACTACACAAAAAGTTTTAGATGAAACCATAAAATGTCTTTTAACAGAGAAGCTTGTTGATGATATACCATTACAAAGTTCAGGGGACTTCCTGGCTTGATAAAACTCTCCTCCCGGGACAATAGTACATGACTTAACAGAAACTGTACTGAGTGCATACTAAGTTTCATAAATTAAGACCCCTGCCATTTGAAAACTTAGGATTTTACTGAAATTCAGAGGCAGGAAACTGTACAGTACATAACCAGAAGTGCACAGTTGTATGGATTTATGAGAGGGAAATGGTAACAAGTGTTACATATTCAATAAGAAAGTAGATGTAGCAGTGGTGCATGCCTTTACTCTCAGCACGAAGGCAGTGGAGCCATGTTGATTTCTGTGAATTCAAAGCCAGCCTGATCTACATAGGGAGTACTAGGACAGCCAAGTCTAAATAGAAAAACCTTATCCAGAAAAGCAGGAGGAGGAGAGAGAGGGTGATGTGATATTTATTTTGAGATTTAAGGCTTGGACATGATTCAGATAGGCAGGGAAGGAATGGAGCATTGAAAACATAGAATATAACCATCAAAAGTCAGGATGAAAAACAGAGTTAAGGAGTGTTCTTGGTAGAAAAAGGTGGGTAGCAAAGTTGAACATCTTGGGGAATACCCTGGATGTCAAAATAGGAGCTTATATCACAGTGAGCCATGAAGCTAGAGATGTGGTAATACTAGCCAGGTCTGTTACATGACTCCCCATTTATTTTAGTTTTCCATAAAGTCACTAATTTTTACTTTAATAGTGTCTCAAATCCTCATACTAGAGCAATGTCCCTAGTTTATTTGAAATTTACATTTAATTAGGAGTTTATTGCTAAATCTATTAATCTTGATGGCAAGATGGTATTTTGGGGAACCAAGGTGCTAGAGGCATATATCTGAAACATCAGCAGCAGAGACAACTTCAGAACCTGTATCTTCCTTCTTAACTTTTCTCCTAAATTCTCATCTGCCATAACTGTATCTTTTACCTCACTTTGTACTAATTTTCTACGCACTCATACCCAGAGAAGACATTTGGTATTGTTTGTGTGATATTTTGGTTGGCATACTATGTGAGCTTACTGACATATTCTGGTAGAGGACAGAGAATGCTAATAAACATGCAACACTGTCTGAGGAGACCTACCTTCCCCCCACATAAACACACAGTGATCCAGCCAAATACCAGGAGAGCAGAGATTGAAAAACTTCTCTACACTAAGGTAAGAGCAGAGTTGCATTTCTGGCCAAAGGCTCTTGGCTTTCACAGGATCTTATATCTTCCTCAAAAATAAAATATGATGTTCCACAAATTTTAGTTGCCAAAGGTTACACCTTTCCTGTGTTATGCAATGTTTAGTTTTAAAATGTACTTGGGAGAAACACCATTTTTATCAAAAGAAAAAATCTGGGGACTGCAAATTCTACCGACTCACACTTTGTGTTTTCCTTGACTGTCAAAGAGTAAGGAATAGGCATGCAGGTCAAGAGAATGGAAAAGTTGCTTCATGTCAATGGTAGCATTCCTCTAGTCCGCATTGCTTCCGGGATCTGGGGGAGGCAGCAGCCCAGCTGGCCTACACCAGTTGTTTCCTGACTCCTTTCTTCACTACTATTGTTCCTCAGAACCAGGAATTTACCAGGTCCAGTGCTTTCTCCTTGGTGCCTGCTTGAAGCTAAAGACTTTGTTATGCAGCAAAATTATAAAAGTAACTTTTCCTATTGGCCCCATGGTATAAGTTGAGATGATCACAGGACAGGAGGAAGGAAACCAAAGTTAGAGATAATTTGAGGTTCCCATTATCACATGTGTTTATCGACAAGGGCAGTTAAATTCTGGTCAAGTTACATTTTCTAGAATTATTTCATACCTCAGACTTGGTTTTAAGATTTTGTTTTTCTATATTGCAATAATTGGCTCTGGAAAACTAGCCCAACTCTAGCAGTGTGCAAGGACTTGGAGTAAATGTCATGTGCAGAGATGTTTTTAGCCTGAGGTCTCTGGAGCACAGGTCATTCGAGAAAAACTCTGTCTGCTGTTCGTCCCACTAGGCCCCACAACCTAGGGCCCAGTGAATAGTGTAGTACTTTTTTCTCTCAGGCTTTGAGTTACATATGACATTTTAGACTCTGTCTTTTTCTCTAGATGCTCTTACATTAAGAAAACCTGCATAAAATATAGTAGGAAACTCAAAGCTAAGGATTAATAAAGGCCATGTTTGGCTTTATCTATGCTGATGTATATATATTAAACTCCTCCTGTTCTTGGCAATCAGTAAACCAGCTTCAATAACATTTCGGACTAAATTGAAAGACTGTCATAGCTCAAGCTGGCCACAATTGTCTACATACCCATGGGCATGTTCTTTTAGTCCCTCTTCATTTTGCTTCTAGCTGTTAGGAAGAACTCTTTATGAAGCATAAGGTTAATGTACTATGTATGCATTAGTCATTGTTTCAAACCCTATTCCTCAAATGGCAGATTTCAATGAAAATGTCATTAATCAGAGTTTTGAGTTGTCTTCTGCATTTTTTTTTGTTCTTTGGTTTATATATGGGTTATAGTCCCATATATAAACAAACATATATATATACTTTTATATGTGTGTGTCTGTATATATACATATACACACAGTATTTTTTTAATATAATTTTTTATTGAAAAAAAAAAGATTTCCGCCTCCTCCCCGCCTCCCATTTCCCTCCCCGTCTCCCTTTTCCCCCCTCCTCCCTCT